>NC_066623.1:64522307-64575347 GCF_025201925.1 Gopherus flavomarginatus
AGAGAGAGAGAGAGAGAGCCAGGACCTAAATCATTTAGGGCTTTATAGGTAAAAAGCACTATCCTTATACCTGAAAACCAATCCACAGCTAGAGCATATCATGGAGCATGGGCCTAATGCACTGCCTACAGGAACCATGGGCTTGGCAATCAGGCCCCTGCCATCTGCATCAGATGCAATTCCAAACAAATTGAAGGCATATCCCAATGCAGAATGTTTTACTGCAAGGACCCAACAGTGAAAGATAAAGTTTCAGTCCTCTCAGTGAGTGCAATGCATAAAAACATCCTTGGACATCTACAAGCAGCTGGGGAGCCAACAACTCATTCCCCCCCACTCCCCGATTGGGAAGGTGTATAACAAACTGCAGGTGTCCTTTTGCAATCAGCAGCCCTGGTATAATCTCTACCACTTTTTCCAGTTCCTTTTCTAGCCCTGTGAGCATTACTTTAGCCTTACCTAGATGGGGCCTCACCTACCTGTGTCTCCTGTGTACCGCACGTGATTGGTAATGTGCTTTGATATCCTTGTCTGAAAAAATACTGTATAAATAGGCTCAGCAGAACTCAATGTTTTCATTTCAGATAATGTCAATCTTTATATTTAAGGATATTTTTCTTCAGTTTTTATCAATTTAAATTTTCACATCTGCAGGAAATTATGAGCCAGCATCCGACAAGGGGGATCAGACAATTATTTAACAGTAGACACAGAGATTCAAAAAAGTTAAAGCTTTTTATCAGTTCAAACACAAATTGTCAACACAGGAATTATCTTCAAATCCAATTCTTAATCAGTTCCCAAGTGGCATTGTCTTGCTTTGCCTACCTGTTAATTTAGATTATTATTATTGGAAATATTTTTTCATCAGTTTGTGTGTATACAGCAAAATTGATGTTTACCGACATTTACAATCTAATCCTGCCATTGTCAAAAGTACTTAGTATTGAGTGGTCAGAGCAATATGCTTTGAAACATAAACCTGGATATGACCATGAAACACTTGTGTAGAGAAGAAGACTGCAATCAAATTATTGCTTGATTTGATACATAATTTTGAAGCCAATATTGAATATATTACTCAGTTCATTATCTTAGGTGCAAAAACTACAACAGTATCAAATTCAGTGGGTTATTAGATGTGATCAATTTCCCTGGGCTACTATATAATTATATCAAGTAACCCATTACAATGGCAATCTGTTATTTATGGGCATCTAAATGGCAGAGAGTATGGCATTAGCAGGATGTCTCCATTAGCTACAATTGCTTCAAGATGGTATAAAATCTGCTCTCAGATCCAGTTCCTTCAAATCGGATGATCAATAGTTTGTGGTCTAAGGTACAGCTTGCAAAAATGGCAACCATAACCATTTGTGTCAAAATATTGCACACAAACACGGGGCCATATTCACCTCAGGTGCTGCTGGAACAAACCTGAGTTCAGGGCAGAAAGTCCACCAGAGATGGGAGGTTATAGTGCCACTTCACTGGGAGTCCACACAGCCCAAACAGTGTTTGGGGATGCTTTGATTCAGTGCACTCCCTTTGCAGTTTGCACTAACATGGCTCTTGAGGAGCCCCCAGTAGAAATGAAAGCTACTTACCCCTGAAAGAAACGAATTTCTCCAAAGAATGGATCCAGAGGGGAAACTCTCCCTCTTTGTTCCAGAAGAGCTGAATGTAGCCTACAGGCAGAATAAATATTCCCTTCTGCATTAAAATGAGCTTGAGTGGGGATCATATGGGAAAAGACATATTTATGAGCATGCAAATATACAGAGCCACATTCTCAGCTGGTACAAACAAGCATAGTTCATTCTGGACCATAAGTCATTTTTTTAAAATCCCCTTGATGTCCAGTATCTCACAATATTTACTTAATATCCATTTCCATCTATTTACATTGGCATTCTGAATGAATCTCAACTGAACTATGAAGTTTTATAATATGTGGTCTGATTTTTTTTAATCTGGTAGTGGGTGCTCTCGCCATTGGCACATGCGCTCTGCATGCTGTAAGATCTATTTCAAGGTGGACAAGAGGGTTTTCCTCTCCATAAGCTTTGTTGAGACAGTGGATCTGATCAGAGCCAGTTTAGACTGGCTTCTACCTGCCATCTATTCTCAGACTCGTTGTGTCCTTTTAAAGTTCCGCCCCTCTTCTTTGAGCAGTGGTTCCAAACTTGTTCTGCTGCTTGTGTAGAGAAAGCCCCTGGCGGGCGGGACAGTTTGTTTACCTGACGTGTCTGCAGGTCCGGCCAATTGCAGCTCCCACTGGCTGCGGTTCGCTGCTGCAGGCCAATGGGCGCTGCTGGAAGCAATGGCCAGTACGTCCCTCGGCCTGTGCCACTTCCAGCAGCTCCCATTGGCCTGGAGCAGTGAACTGCGGCCACTGGGAGCCACGATTGGCTGAACCTGCGGACGCAGCAGGTAAACGAACTGGCCGGCCACCAGGGGCTTTCCCTGAACAAGCAGCGGAACACGTCTGGGAACCACTGATATAGAGCAGTCACATACAGTCTTTCTGAATGCTCTCTGTGGCCTGTGAGGGCAGTCAGAGGCCTCCGGAGCTAGAACATTGCCATGTAGCAGCCACAAGAAAGTTCTCAAGAGTGCTAGGCTGCCTTCCAATCCTTGTTGATACTCTTGGCTCCCACTACACCAAGAAAAAGAGCACAAAGCTTGTTCCCAAGCCTAGGTCTGTGCATCATACAGTCACAGTGTGACTTTCAGCATGTAGAGATGTTTCCCACCAACAGTTTCTACTTCAGCTGCATTTTCCTGTGTTCTCGATAGTCTGTATTTTAGTGCACGCTAGGAAGTGCCATCACCTTCTAACAGTGTGTCAGAACAAAGCTAAGCCAAAATGCCCTTGCAGCTACTGACAGACTCTTTTCAAACTGTTTCAAAAACCATTCTCATGCTTTTCTGCCCAGTGCAGTGTGTACCTGTGGAGCTGGATCTTAGCATTTGTGATGACAATGAGCTTAGCTTTGCCTGCAGTAGTCTGCAGGCTTTTTTCCACCCTGCTTGCTGTGATGAGGGACAACATGGAAGGGTGAAAAGTTACATTTGCATTTCTGCATATTTGTAATTTTCATCTGGCCAGAAATTTGCCTTGCCAAATTCTGTCTATTTCCCTTATTCCTGCCAAGTTATAAAGACAAAATAGACTGAAAGACTGGTCACTCTCTCTGAATAGATCTATCAATAGCAACACTTTAAACCTCCTTTTAAGGTTATCTCTGCAATTTTGTTACATACAGCATAAGATTTTACCCAGAAGTTCAATTTCAAAGTTAAAAGGGCGTGTCTACATAGCAAAGTGATGAGATACAGCCATTACTTGGATGCATATTGCATGAATGCTGTCATTCATTACCCAAGAAAATAGCAACTTGCTCTTAAAAACATTACCATTTTCCACCATGTTCCCCATCACCCTCACTTTTTCCCCTCCCCTCCCCCCCTTGCGGATAGAAAAGTGACTTCCCAAAGACTTTTGGGAAAGCAGCTGTGTGACCACATCTGGGTTTGACGACAGTTCTGCATGCTAACTGGGGGAAACTAAAAGTAACATGGAAAGTAACTTAAAGTAAGGAGGGGATGTAGTTTGAGGACTGAAATAGGAGCCAAGGAATTAAGATTCTAATTCCAGATCCAATACTGATGTCCTCTACAGTCCTGGGTTAATCAAGTAAGGCCAGATTGTTGGGTGCACTTTTTGCACACATACAAGCATCCCTGCTTTGCGTAGTCATATCCTGGTGGAGGTCTAGTCCTATTCACTGCTGTTCCAATGACTTGCCATGCATTCTTCAGCAAGTCTTTTAATCTCTGGGTGCCTCAGCTTTGCCTTCTGTAAAGTGGGGCTATGTACTCACCACCCGGGTGCTACGAGGATTAATTGGCTAATGTCTGTAAAGATAGAAAGCGCTATGTACAAAGAATGCTAAATATTATTACTGAAATATATTTATCTGTGAAAGCAGGAATTGGCTAATAAGATCAAAGAACTCTGAAAGAAAAAAGCATACCTAACACACACTGCCCTGAAAAGGGGTATTTGGTTATTAACACTTTGAGGCTGGGATTGTTTCTTAGCATGTGTTTGAACAGTGCCTAGTACAATAAGAACCCAGACTGATTAGGGCCTTGGGTGCTACCATTATATATCTATAAAATTTAATAAAACTTAACAAGAGTTAGGGTGTAGTTGTGCTGAGACCAAAGGCCGTCCTGCTGGCCAATACTGTCTGCTTGTTTCCTTGCACTCTCCCCATCTGTCTGTATCCATCTGTTGTCTCTTGCCTTATGCTTAGATTGTAAGCTCCTTGGGGATCATTTTTTGTTCTGTGTTGTACAGTACCCTGCCCAGTGGGGCCATGCCTGGGACTCCTAGGTGCTTCTGATATAAACAATAAATAGTAAAAATAATGGCTTCAGCTGCGTTATGCCAGTTTAGACTGCCTGGAAATCTGGCTCAGTTTCTTTTAATTTCTGCCTTGTGCTTTTCACTTCCAAGACTGCAACAATCATGACAGGGACTGAGCATCATCCGGACCTAGGTTTCTTCATTTTCTTTCCACGGAACTTGTATCAAGTTAAAGTTTTGTACTTTGGCCTTTCCATGTCATAAATATTAAATGTTAATATGTAAGCTCCATCTGGAAGGCCCTTCGTTCTCAAATTCTCAGCTCTATTCCCTCAGATAGCAACCAATAAGAGATCATTAAATGAGAGGAATTTTATTTATGCACATTGAGAGTGTGACCTATAGTACGCAACATATGCAAAATATTAAGGAAGAATATTTTATAGACCAATTTTTCTTTATTGCTGCTTGTCTGTGAAGAAATGAGAGATAAAATCATTAGAGTAGTAAAGCAACCACCACACCAAGTTTACTGCTGCAACTAAATGTACCTTATTCCTCTGTGTGTGCATGCATGCAGGTAAACTACAATAAAGAAAATACTGGTTAACAAAATATTTTCTTTAACTTTTCCAGTGTTGCTTACTGTGCTGTCTGCCGTTCAGCTTCTTATGGTCCTGTTTGACATGTACCAGTTACTCACACTGGCATGCCCCATTGTTCCCAGGTTTGTGTGTGTGGGAGGGAGAGGAGGATATGGAATTTGCTTTAAACACTGTTCAAACCAAAACAAGGCTAATTTATAACAGCTTACATTTATATATCTCCTTTCAGCCTGAATTATCGAAAGCAATTTCAGATTTATTACATTAGAGATAGGGGAACACTTCATCCATTATTGAAATGCAGCCAACTTTGGTTTGGATTGCAGTAACTTTAACAGCATCATTATACAAATTGTTTAAAACAAGCAGTGAAGAAGGATAGTGTAGCCAGTTGAAATTTCGGGGAATTTAAATATGCAGACTGCAGTGCATGAAGACACTAAGGCTAACTCCCTGACTATTCATAACAGTGCAAAGAAAAATTTAGTCACTGAAATGCCAATATGGGACCTTCAGCAACATTTTCCCTCTTAACCTGTTGGGGAATTGGCTCATTACTACCTCCAAAGGTAGAGTCTGACATTGAATTGCCACTTCCTACAGCATCTTTAATTTTCTTGAGTTGTCCAACAAAGCATTGATTTACCCGCCTTATCTGGATTGTTTGATCTGCTGTAGTTACACAGTGAGGTACTAAGGTTGCAACTATAATGGTATCAAACTACATGCGAGTCTAGAGTTTAAATCCAATGTGCATGTCCACAATGACACAAGTGGGCCAGCCCAGCAATACTACCAGAGAATTTCAGTGCCAAAGGAGCGTGTGGTTGGGGGAAAGGAGAGAAGGTATTTTTGGCTTTGGGGGGGAGAAAACAGTGGTGATTGTTTTTTGTAAAAAACCAAGGGGGATTTCTGGAGGCAGCTGAGTGACACTTTGATGCAAAATCACGATCTCTTCTCTATAAAACCTGATGAATTTCTGCCCAGTCACGTTTCTGAAAACCCATGATTTGCCCATTTATCCTGTGGACAAGTTTTCACACAGAGACAGATTGTGAACCCCAGGCTCACACTGTTGAGAAGTTACTCACGTGAGCAAGCTCTCTTGTTGAAATCAATGAGGCTACTCGCGAGTCACTGTTCTCCAATTTCACAGGGGCAGAGGAGGAGTTATCCTCAATCCTGCATTTTCAAGACAGATCCTGAACCCAAGGTTGGTGCTATAATCTGTACTTTAAGAGGTTGTTTCCTAAGTGAAGCACCATCCTTTTGTGTCCTGCATTCTGCCTTCCCCTAGGTGGTGAATTGTAAGAAATCCTGAAACAATGACCTGTTACCTTTGCTGTTTTCAGCACCTCTAAAATAATAATGTCATTTCTTTATGCTTTGCAACAAGCTTAATATAATTTTATTAGTAATCGATACAGCAAAACACTTAAGCATATGCATAGCTTTAAGCATGTGAGCAGTTCCATTTAAGTCAGCAGGATTACTTATGTGCTCAAACGTAAGCACATGTTCAAGTGCTTTGCTGAATCAGGGACTTATTTCTATGGAACTCTTTTTTTTTTTTTTTTTTTTTAAGTCTGTTCTGTTTTCAACCTCTGTGTTGCTCCACTCTGTATAGGTGCATTAAGAAGCAGAATTAAAGTATATTGTTTTCACTGTTCAAAGTGATGCTTTGCTCTTTCTCAAAAATAAAACCATTATACAAAGTAACTACAGCTAATTTTCCAGTGGGGAGATTACAAGAGGTCTAAAACATTTTCCCAACTATTGCATTTTCTCTAAGTCCCTGGATAATCTGTTAGCTTTAATGTACATCACAATTCCATTGAATGTGGCATATAACTGTTGCAATTTACACTGCCCCCATCAAAATTGATATTTATTTGAAGACCTTTAAATAGATTTTGTCAAGATCAAAAGTAATTACTTTGTAAAGTTCATTTCCCACTCCTCCCGCTCTCTTCTGCTAAATAAATGTTGCATGAGGATGAAATACAAAAGGGTCATTTACATCCATCACTTTTAAATAGTACTGATATCCATATGCAGTTCATTGTGTAAAATCTCCTGGATGCATTATTCCAACTCACATAACAGGATCTTTCAAATAAAGAACTGAACACAAGCTCCTCTTTATCATCATGTATAAAATAAAGCAAGGAGGAAGGGTTTGTCTATTAATTTTATTGCTAATACCTCTTCCATTTACAAGGCTTTGCCATTTAAACATTTGTGTTAATCACAGTTATTAAAGTGTATATCTCATTAAGACATCTATTGTAGCTAGGCTTAGAAGGATTAGATTTTTATTGGTAAATGTTAATAAACATCCATTTAACCATAAACACACAAGCCGTCAGAAATATTTTTCCATCAACAATAATTGAAATTTACAGATAGCCAAAGGAAAATACTGTTTGAGAACTTCTTAGAGTCACAATTCAGTGATTTAAACTTTTAAATTTGGCTTGTTACAAATAGACTAGTGAATAAATAGTAAAAACAGGTATGATTTGTTGATTTTGAGATATTTATTTAGTGTATTTTGACATGTGATGCTGATAATTTGTGTTTTAACAGTTTTTAAAAACCTAATTTTTGAACCTCTTCATCTACTGTTGTTAAATAATTGTAGATATCTGTTGAAATTATAAAAATTTTTAATTTTGCCAAGCCTAATTATAGCTTATATATAAATCTACTCAATTACATACTTGAACATGGATACTCTGAAGTTATAACCACTTTCCATTTAAACTAGGGTGACCAGATGTCCAGATTTTATAGGGACGGTCCTGATTTTTGGGTCTTTTTCTTATATACGGTCCTATCACACCCCACCTCCTGTCCCGATTTTTCACACATGCTGTCTGGTCACCCTAATTTAAACACTACTTGGGAAGGTTACTTTCTTTATCCTTATGTAACTCGAATTTCCTTTAGTCACTTTATCTCAGCCACTAGAGGGCACACAAGTGCATCAACGAAAAAAGACTCAAATGCAACTTTCTTCCTGAGACCCATCTTGCCAGGGAGTGAGGCCCTTGGGAGAGAGGATAGGGTCAAGGAGAGAGGTGAGAGAAGAGACTAGTTCTTGACATTCATCTGAAGTCTTGGCTACACTGGCGCTTTACAGCTCTGCAACTTTCTCTCTCAGGGGTTTGAAAAAAACACACCCCTGAGCGCAGCAAGTTACAGCGCTGCAAAGCGCCAGTGTAAACAGTGCCTCAGCGCTGGGAGCGCGGCTCCCAGCACTGCAAGCTAATCCCCATGGGGAGGTGGAGTACCTGCAGTGCTGGGAGAGCTCTCTCCCACCGCTGGCGCTGCGACCACACTCGAACTTCAAAGTGCTGCCATGGGAGCGCTCCCGCCGCAGCACTTTGGAGTTTTGAGTGTAGCCAAGCCCTTAGTGAAGATTCAAGACTGTAAGAGGTGGACAGAGGCTGCTGCAGGGGAATCTGAGTAGAGGAGCTGCATGATAAGACACCTCTATGGCTGGGCCTTGCATTGTCGTCACCACCACAGGGCACAATTTCAGGGCGCAGGGCACAAACACACTGCCTGAATGGGAATTATAATTTAAATCTGGGATTATTTGTTTCATTTGTTGGACATTTAGCATTTAACTTCATGGGAACGTTTAGCGTTTAACTTCATGCATCTGATGAAGTGGGTATTCACCCACGAAAGCTCATGCTCCAGAACGTCTGTTGCTCTATAAGGTGCCACAGGATTCTTTGCTGCTTTTACAGATCCAGACTAACACTGCTGCCCCTCTGATACTTAACTTCATGGGCAAATTCCTAATGTTTTATCCTCCACATCCTTTTCCTAAGGAAAGAGCCACCTTGTTTAACAAACAATCTGACTATGAAGGTGTATCATGGTTCTGCATCTGCCCCAAATGTATTTTATCTCCTGGAATTTCCAGCTGGACCCACCAGGTGCTTGTTACATTTCAACCCAAAGACCAACCACAGCTGTAATTCTAGTCCTTGTAGAATCCTGCCTCAGGTATAAGAGCCACCATGCATACAGTATAGTATTTTGTTTAGTTTTAGAGTCAAGTTATGAGTGAGCTATTCTATGTGACAGCACCCTGGCATTTACAGCACAAGCTTATGCTCTCATACACAGAGGTCACTAGAGGCAGTGGGAGTCGCTCTGGATTTACACCAGTAAAACTCAGGGCATTGATCCTAATTTTCATATACAGTATGTTTTGTCTCTTACAAAAAGATACACACCCACATTCTTTAAACAGTAAGGTAAATAATCCATTGTTGCGATTTGTAAATTGAGTGTTGGAAATCAGGTCTCTTTAAGGTGTCTCAGATTGAGCACCCAGAAGTAGAGGAACCCAAAAGCATTAGCCACTCTTGAAAGGGTACGTCTGTATTTCCAATATCAAAATAGCTTTGATGAAATATATTAGAACAATGATCTTATTTATCAAATATTGAATACTGCTTTTGACTGTATTATGGACATCATATTATGTCACGCACACCCCTAAACCTTTCCTGGCCTGTTATGTCTTGCTTTTAGATTGTAAATTCATTGAGGCAGCAAATTGTCATTTATTCTGTTTGTATGATGCCTAGCACATTAGCCTCTAGACACTACTGTAATATAAATGTTAATAAAGTTCCATATAAAATGTCTATATAAATATGAATATACACTATGTATCTTCAAATGTGCTTATGCTTATTGCATCTATAGATTCTCTGCATAATGTACAAGCCAGGTGGGATTCTTTCTCTCCTATAATTGTTTGGGAAATCATAACCTTGATGCAAAGAACCAATCTCTCAATGCAAAAGTTAAATTTAGCACATAGGTATAAATTAGGTGAAAGACTTGATGTCTTTTCCAAACATCTAGGGGCAAATGTTTAAACCGGGAGGCTCAAGGTCTGTACACAAAATTGTGTGCGCAGTTACCATGGCTACATTTGCAAACAGGGTGATTATAAAGGCTAATTGCTATTTACACTTTTTAGCCACCTAATCATTTGTATTTGCGGTGAATTAATTTGTGAGTTCACATGCAAATATTCATGCTATTTTATATTCAGAGATCAAGTATCTGTTTGAAACTTTGCTTTCAAGCTGTTCATGTGGAGATCTAGATAAATGTACGAACCACAACAGAATTGCTCCAGAAAGTCATTATAGAGGATCCGCTTTCCCCAGAGTTAGAACTCTTCTTGGCATTGTTTCATCATTCTATTACGCTGGTTGCTGCACAAAGTAAAGAATAAAAATGCCCCTGTTTGGGGAGCTGGATAATATATGCATGAACTCATTTCATATACAGTTTCACTGAGGCCTTTAAAACCCCAAGTCATGGAAGATTTCACATAAGCTGTTTTATGACTAGAGGTTCAACCATAACATTGCTTAATCTAGGTTGGTGTGATAAATTCAAAGTGGTTGAAAGTCTCTCAGGATGGTTCTTTAAAGTGTGTTTTGCTCTCCTTTTCATAAAAGAAGTAGGACCTTGTTTGAAAACGAATCATCAGTGGGAAAGTTGCTCTTAGTTTTAAATGGAGAACTGACAGGTTTTCTTTACTCAGGCTTTGGCTGCAGTCCATCCTTGTCTATCAAGCTTTCCAGAACTCCAGCTTCTTCCTCCTGTTTCCCTTCCTTTTGGAGACAAGGAAATGGTTTTTTTTTAAATGCAGCCGTAGTCTCACCTAACTTGTCAAACCGAAGTGGGAGAGTTTTCAGGGGTAAGGAGAAATATCTGACACAGTGGTCAGTGATAACAAATCCCAACCATCACTAGCACAGAAGTATTGCTGGAAGGGGACTGATCTCTTGTCTCAGATAACCTGGCTTGAATCATGCAGTCAGTGCGATGACTTAAAATCTCTGCTCAATAGAGGCATAAGACTAGTGGTTTCTCCCTATTTCCAGTGGGCAGACAGCCACATCCAGAAACACCACTCCATCCATATTGGCACTGTGTGGCAACTTTAGCAACATCTGCAGTAAAGCCAGGGATTAACTGGGCATGAAGATTAAATTACCCTCTCATTCCTAGCACGTGCTCCATGCAGGCCCAATGAGCAAAATTTGGGGCCCAAGTATATCATGTTCGCTAGGACCCTACCATTCCCCACTTCATTTTATTTACACAAACATTGCAGATGTTTTGGGGGGACCCTCCTGAGCTTGGGGCTCTGGGAAAATTGCCCCCCCCCCCGCATCAGCCCAGGCTCCATCCAAGTCAGAGGTCAGGCAGTAGGGATCTCATGGCTATGTTGCATCTCTCTCTCTCTCTCTGATAAATAGAGAGCTGTCCTTACGGTACTTTTGACCAGCACTAAATTCATTGAAAGCTAACAAAGAACATGTCCAGCCCCCGTCCTCTTGCCTCTTTTGTTAAATAGGAAAAGGGGGAGGAAATTAAGTGCACAAATTGTTCCCTCGTATGGGTAAAGCCATACACTTCATATCGAGGAGGTCAGGGAAGCTGTTTTAATGCGTTGCTGGAGATGATACAAAGCAGCTTCGTGGGTCTTCACTAAGGAATATGGTGTGTTCTTTACTCATGTTAGCTAACATGGAAACCAACACGAGGTAAAATAATAGTGAAGACCACAGAGTGTGTAGCTTTAACATGAGTTAGTAGGGTGAGGTAAAGACTAAGGGGGAGCCTAGATTTACCTGAACCTGCTAACTCATGTTAAAACTACACTGTGGTGGGGCAGCTGTGCCACCCCCATGTGAGAGGGGGCTAGAGTAGGCCAGAGTGGCTGTGCAGGCTGGCAGCCAATCAGGAAAGGCTTACTGAGAGCCAATGAGGGATGAGATTGGAGACAGACAATCAGGGCTCTGCTTGGCCCTATATAAAGGGTGCCCAGAAGAGTAGCGGGCAGTCTCTCCTAGACCTTCAGAGGGGAAGGTCTGTCTCCTGAGTGAGGACACTAGCACCTGGGACAGTGCAGAGCTGGGCAGGCTCAGGGGAGCAGAAGGGAACTCCAGCCCGCTACCTGCCAGACTGCAGGCCCTGAGGGAAGGGCCTAGCCTGTGCAAAGCGGCTGAAGGGGAAGCAGTCCAGAGAGAGAGGCATACAAGGGGAGAGAAGAAGGGCAGGGAGGCTGCCACTAAAGGGTCCCTGGGTTGGGACCCAGAGTAGTGGGCAGGCCTGGGTCCCCCCTCTTCCCTTTGTACTGCACCTGGCCATGCAGTAAGGTGGCTGAAACAAACTGAAACCGGCCCTTGAGACAAGGGGCTAGACTTTGGAAGTTGTGGTTGGCCACTGAGGCCAGTGCAAGGACTGTTGATAACCCACCCCCCCAGAAGGGGGCAAGGATGGACTAAGGGGCACTGCTGGAGGGCCATGGCCTGAAGAGGATGCCGCCGAGCCAGGAGCAACACGAGTCCAGACACCAGCAAGGAACAGACAATGGACAGGACACCACTGGCAGAGCGTGCTCCCCATGAACTGAGCTAATTCCTAGAGGTAACCAGCCGGAGGTGCTGTGGTGGCGAGTCCCAACCCTGTCACATACACACTCCGTGGTCTTCACTAGGATTTTACCTCATGTTGATTTCCATGTTAGCTAACATGAGTAAAGAACACACAATATTTCCTAGTGAAGATGCACTTGTGGTCTTACTTTAGCATAAAGAAGGGAAGGCAGTTACTAAATTAAAGGAAACTGCATGCAAAAGCATTGCAAACTCTACAGTTTTGGTTCATGGAGGTATGACAAAATGTTTAGGATTTTTTTTTAATATCTCGACCCTGAATTTCCCTTTGAGTGTCAGGTTTAAAATCCCCAAAGCCACACTCAAACAAAAACAGTTCGGCTTTTTCCAGTTTGCAGAGCCCATGCAAAACTGCCAAGATTTCACATGGTCATTATGGTTGCCAACTTTGGTTGAACAAATCCCTGGAGTCTTCCTCATATGGCATAATCTTTAATTAAAGATTCGTCTTTAATTCCTGGAGACTTGGCAGCCCTAAGGGTCACAAATGAAACCACAAGTCTTTCCCCACAGTCCATATATGGGAAATGAAGAAGGGCCTGGGTTCATTTCAAAGATCTGTGTTCTTCAGCAGCTCTTTCCAGTAAACACGGGCCAAGTCTGGGGACTGTTATAGATCTTCCAGTGCACCTGGGTCCAAGCAGCTTCAGGGTTTGTAACTAGAGATGAGCCTGAACCAAAACACTAAACTCTGGGAATTTATGGTTCAGCCCATCATTTCTTGCCAGCTCCAGTCCATAAATTGTGCTCATAGGGAAGGCAGTTTAGACAATCTCCTTTCTCTTCCCCAGCTCTTTCATGTATTCAGCAAGCACATGTATATTCTTCGTTTGGGCAACAAAAATCAGGACCTTTAACTCCATGTGTTTCTGCTCTTGATTGCCAGAACGTGCTGAAGTTCTCTCTGTTTGTGATATTAAAGCTGAGTGAGAACAGAAGAATCCCCTCTCTGACAAATGCCTTACCTCACCTTGGCTTTATCTCATCTCTTGCCTGTTTTTAATAATGATGTGTTCAGCTGTCCAGCCTGAAGTCAAAAGGATTATCTTTAGTTGTCACATGAATTCTTATAGCAAAACATTCAGAGCCTTTTCCTGGGATATAAACTGTTGGCTAAATGTCACAGGATTTTATTAGACAATCTAAAGTTAATTGCAAATAAGTTGATGTACTCATAAAAAATGATGTTATGCATCTATTGAATCCACCATATGGTAACTATTCACAGAGCGGCAGCAAGTGGAGATATTACTAAGTGTTCATTTAAAACAAACAGATGAAAAAGGGTAGTTTAGAAAAGTAATATTAATTACTAATAAGAATTTGTACCTCATCAAAGGCTCTCAAAGAGCTTGACAGACATTAATGAATTTGCATCCATATGCCATAGAGAAGTATTGGTCTTTCCCACTTTACAGATGATCCCAATGGCCCAGGTACGTACAGCAGGACAGCCAGCTGGAATTTTTTGTTGTGTTTTTTTTTAACCAAAAAATGGCTATTCATTGAAACTGGATTGGTTTTGATGAATCTTTCAACTCAAATGCTGAAGAAAAGTTTCAAAATTGTCAATGTGTTATTTTCACATTTTTTTAATGTAGGTTTCCATATTTCTGGTTTTAAATTACTTTTCATTTCAAAATTTAAGCTAATTGGACTGTAAAAGATCAAAGAAAATGGATCAAAATTGAAACTAAATGTTTTGATTGATCCAAACAGGAAAAAAATAGTTTTTGATTTGCAAACATTTGAGATTTTGACTTTTTGTCCTGATTCAGGATGGTAAAAAAAATTTAACTCTTGAAGATATTTGAGAGACAGGAAAACCATTTCCTGAACAGGTCTATTAAGAAACACTGGCAGTGTTTAAAAGTCAAAGAAAAATAATTTGCTCTTCCTTTTTATGCGTTCTGGGGCGAATTTGCCACCCCAGCGTCCATGGGCCTGGAGGGCTCCAAATCTAGTGGGACTGGTGTGGATCTGCTGCAATGGAAGCAGGGGGCATGTGGAATTTGCTGTATGGTCTGTGAGTGAGCTCAGACGAAGAATGGTAGGATTGGTGGATCCATAACTATGCGGATTCTCCAGCCAAAAGAAGTAGCCAATCTCCCCAGCTTTTATGGTTCAACAGCCTGGGAGGTGGAAGATTTCACGCCCTTGCCCCATTTTATTTGCAGTGAGAGCATGGTCCTGTCCCATATGCTGTATGGGATAGATAATGTACTGCTTCTTTACTATCAAGTGCGCTACTGATTCTAATACATTTGGGCTACTCTATGCACTGGCATGTACTCTGGGTAAGCAACAGATGAGTTGTGTTATATTATAGGAGAAGCAGCTTCTAGCTCTAGAAAGGAGATCCAGTCAACAAGATTCCTGTTTATTTTTAGTGTCCTGGAAAAATGCTCTAGGAGGCGGATCCATCTACAAATGGTTTTCAGAAGAGCCCCAAGATTTACTTAATAAAAGGATCCTTCAGCTGCTGTAATAAATTACAGTTCAAACAAAGAGAAATCTCAGCTCTTGCAATGCAAGTCAAACACGTCTCATTATTGTTGATGCACAGCATTGTTGCATTCACAGAAACTGGAAATCCCTTGTGCCATTCAGCTTGACACAAACCAAATATAGAAAGCCTCGGCTGGATAATAAAGTCCCTTATTAAAGTGAAGATCATTTTGTTACTGTGCAAACAAATATTTGTGCCCCTTGCTCATCTGGTCAAGTTTAAATGAGATCAGTTGGTTAGAGAAGGGCATTGGTAGCCATCACTCCTGGCTTCTATTTCTGTCTTTGCCACTGTTGTATGTAACCTTGGCCAACCCGCTTAGCCTCTGTAAGCTTCCTCTTAACTCCTCTGTAAAACAGGCATAACAATAGTTATACTTAATGTCTGAACACTGCTTTGAGACCTGCAGATTAGGGGTGTTCTTTAATGGGCAATATAATTACTTGTGGTGGTGTGTCTGGTTTAAGATATTTCAGTAATAGGTTCTAAAGAGGGGTGGGTTTTTTTGTTTGGGTTTTTTTTTTCAGTTAAATGAACTGTATAAACTGCAGTGGAAACTTTCTTCCAGCAAGTCTTCATTTTGAAGGATGACTGAAACTTCAGCAATATCCCACTTTGCCATGACAAACAGTTTAAATGTACTATGGTGACAGGTTAACTTTAAAGCTATTTCAAGTTAATCACATGCTGCTAGAGACCATTGTGCACAGACAAGTCCTACGCTGGCAATTCTAACAAAGTATAGATGATTCTATTTTGCGTTCGCTTCGGCTAAGGTATCGATTAAATAAAGAGGTAGAACTAAAACCAACTCCAAGTGCTACAGTAAATAGTTAAGTGGGTTCAGCTTTCTCACTCATCTCTGAAATCTAGACTGTCTATAAAGACATTGAAAATCTATGAAGACATGACCAAATTATGGCTGCTCCACAACAGGGAATGTTTAGGAAGTGAGTGCAGGGAACTCATTTTTCCACCAGAGCTAATGTGCACAATTTAAAAGAAGCACGCCCTAATCATGTGAAGAAGGTACTGTAGCCTGTAGCAGCAGGTTATGAATAGGAAGGTTATGCGTTCTAATCCTGGTTCTACCACGGGCTTGGCTGAAGCAACAGTGCTCTTGTCTCTGAGGCTCACTATGTGAGGATAATATTTACACACCCACCTCACAGGGGTTTTTGGGCTTGTATATTACATACATGGCAAAATTAGTGTGGAACAGACACTCCAGGGTGGCAAGGTGACCATGATGCTACCTGATCCCCTTTTTGCTCTGGCGAGTTTTTGAGGGAGGCCTCTAAAGGTGCCACAAAGTCCACCGGTGAGTGTGCTAATCCCTGTCCCTCATGGAAGCACATTGCTTTAGCTACCACTGCTTTTGCAATGCACGCACCCGAATGAGGCTCTGGGAGCCTTAACTGGAAATTCCCTGTAGTATCAATGGAATTTAAAGGCCTCGGGGCTGCAGTAATCACATAAGGACAGGACACTCTCAATGGATGGGATGCTGGTAAGGAACAATTATTAAAGAAGCCTGTTATCGATTGTCATACCAAATTAGTGCTAAAACATATCAATTGTTAATGATGTGGTGTTTCCATTAGGGAACGGAAGGTTCAAAAGGCAAAAAAATGTTGCTGGCTAGTACAGCAAGAATCTCTTTAATGTTTAGCCTTGGGGGAAGGGGGACAACACATTGATCTTCTTAATAGGTTTGTCTGTAAGCATGTATGAAGTTTCATCATATGAATATCATCAGCATAAATGAGAGGATTTAATTCATTTAGCAGGTTTATTTACTAAGCAACTTAGAGCAGATTAGATCATCGCTGTGTTTTACCATTTGGCACATATGATATTTATTGACTTAATGGCTTCATTAAGGAACATTCAGAGAGTGTATTAACTGAGAGAGTCTATAGATCAACCTGCTGCAAATTTACTAATTTAATCTGAGCATTTTGCTATTTCAGTTACAGACTTAACTGTCTCCAATAAGGTCTCCCATGTGGATTTAATAAGAGAATTATTGTACCAAAGAGTTATTAAAAGCATGTGAGTTTTAGCATCCATGCAAGAGTGGGTCTGGATAGTCTGCAAGTTGATAAACCTCAACTGGACCTTTAGTATTTGCTTTCATTGAATGAAAATCTTGCCATTTTAATGCATGCACTGGTGTTTGCAAATATCAATTATGCCCACAACTTAAGCATCTGCATTCTTTGTGGACATGTGAAATACATGACTAAGTGCTCTGTGGACCAGCTGCCTGAGGGAGACAAAGAGGATACTGCAACTGCTGCTGGCTAACAGACTTTCTCCTTTAGCTTGTATGACAGAGCCGTGCTTTTCACACCAATGCCAAAGATTTAGTACCCATTGTCAGCTCATGATTGTATTGTAACACATGTGAAAATGTGGACAGACTTCACTTAATAGACGTCGGGTCCCAGAAATGCTGATCATATTCGGTTGTCCGATTAAGTGTACTATGTAGAAGGTTACTGTATTTCTTTAAAAGAGTTACTCGAGCTATACTAACTTGTCTGATGTGTCAACGAAGACACCCAAGTGACATGCTTCGCTGTAGAAAGAAGAAAGGGGCTGCTACATAGTTGGAGCTGGTATCAACTCTCAGTATGTAGTTAGCGGTTCTGCATCACGTTACACAGCAAGGAGACCCTGACCACCTGCCAAGCAGCTGCAGTCTGGTGCTCACTGGAGGGCTGTGGGCAGCACCAGGAGTCATGCAGTGTGATAAGAAGCAGCAGTGCTGGTGCATTTGAATTGATAAATCAACACCTTGTTTGTTAGAAGTGATACCATTTGATATTATACATGTAACCAGGAACACAAAGCAATGAAATATTACCACTGTCTACACTTGGGTAAAAAAAATTAGGTCAAGATTGTCTCTTGCCCTGTGCTCTTGCATAAGACTCCCTTGTGTAGGCTACCTGTATCACAGGTCATAGCACAGGGAGAAAGCAGCCTAAGGGCATGTCGGCACTGCAGAAGTAGCTCCACTTATCTATGCTGAAGTTACTCCTCTTAAGTTAGCCTCGCTTCAGCACTTATATTCATGCAAATACCAAAGAAAGAAAACCATAGAACTTACTATCTGATCTCTTTGTCCTTACACTTAGAAACAGAAGACTAGAAAGTAGAACTACTTCTCCAAAGCTCAGAGAAAGCAGGCAGACAGACAAAAGACTCAGACACTCAATTCCCTCCACCCAAAGTTGAAAAAATCGGTTTCCTGATTGGTCCTCTGGTCAGGTGCTTCAGGTGAAAGAGACATTAACCCTTAGCTATCTGTTTATGACACGCCCCCAAATTGCAGACAGTGGGGAAGCTCACTGGCGGCGATTTCCTTCTAGAACTTGAAAATAAACAGATTAATAAAACACATACACCTTTACATATACTCCTAAGTATATAACTAACAGACTTCTACATTTTAAGAACACTTTTTAACTACTGAATTCTGGGAAACTCTCACGGGAGAGTGCATCAGCAACTTTATTAGAAGCTCCTGTGATGTGTTGAATTTTAAAATCAAAATCTTGGAGAGCTAAACTCCAACGAAGAAGTTTCTTGTTGTTCCCCTTGGCAGTATGAAGCCACTTTAGTGCAGCATGGTCAGTTTGTAGTTGGAACCGCCGTCCCCAAACATATGGGCGTAGCTTTTCCAGGGCGTACACAATGGCATAGCATTCCTTTTCACTGACTGACCAGTGACTTTCCCTCTCAGACAGTTTCTTGCTGAGAAACACGACAGGATGGAAGTTGTGATCTGTTGCTTCCTGCATGAGCACTGCTCCTATACCACGCTCAGATGCATCTGTGTTACTAGGAATGGCTTGTCAAAGTCCGGGGCCCTGAGCACAGGGTCAGACATGAGCGTTGCCTTAAGTTGGGTAAAGGCCTTTTGACACTCATCAGTCCACTTAACTGCATTTGGCTGGGTCTTTTTGGTCAGGTCGGTCAGTGGGGCAGCGATTTGGCTGTAGTGGGTACAAATCGCCTGTAGTATCCGGCCAAGCCTAAGAAGGATTGGACCTGCTTCTTGGACCGTGGGACAGGCCACTTTTGGATAGCATCCACCTTGGCCTGTAGGGGGTTTATGGTTCCTCGACCCACCTGGTGCCCCAGGTAAGTCACTCTGTTTTGGCCTATTTGACACTTTTTGGCCTTAACAGTTAGTCCGGCTGCCTGATGCGCTCAAAGACCTTTTCCAGGTGTAGTAGGTGTTCGGGCCAGGAGTCTGAAAAAATGCCACATCATCGAGGTAGGCAACTGCAAATTCTCCCAGTCCAGCTAGTAGACCATCTACCAGCCTCTGGAAGGTGGCGGGTGCATTTCGAAGGCCGAAAGGAAGGACATTGAATTCATACACCCCCGCATGGGTGACGAATGCTGACCTCTCCTTGGCAGGTTCATCTAGCGGTACTTGCCAGTACCCCTTGGTTAAGTCTATTGTAGAGATGAACTGGGCACGTCCCAACTTTTCCAATAGCTCATCGGTACGTGGCATTGGATAGTTGTCCGGACGAGTTACAGCATTTAGCTTACGGTAGTCCACGCAAAAGCGTATTTCCCCATCTGGTTTGGGTACCAGAACCACTGGAGATGCCCATTCACTGGTAGATGAGCGGATTATACCCATCTGTAGCATGTTCTGGATCTCCGTTCTATAGCAGCTTGGGCATGAGGAGACACTCGGTAGGGTGGGGTTCTGATTGGGTGAGCATTACCTGTATCAATGGAGTGGTATGCCCGTTCAGTCCGTCCTGGGGTGGCTGAGAACAATGGGGCGAAGCTAGTGCACAGCTCCTTGATTTGTTGCCGCTGCAGACGTTCCAGGGTGGTTGAGAGGTTCACCTCTTCCACGCCACCGTCTTTTTTCCCGTCGTAGTAGACACCGTCAGGCCACTCAGCATCATCTCCCTGGACTGTAAACTGACAAACCTGTAAGTCTCTGGAATAGAAAGGCTTGAGAGAATTAACATGGTACACTTTAGGCTTTAGTGAGGAATTGGGAAATGCTATGAGGTAGTTTACAGCTCCCAGGCGCTCTTGGACCGTGAATGGCCCTTCCCATGATGCTTCCATCTTATGGGCCTGTTGCGCCTTCAAGACCATAACCTGGTCTCCTACCTTGAGGAACGTTCTCTGGCATGTCTGTCATACCAGGCCTTTTGCTCTTCTTGAGCATCCTTTAGGTTCTCTCTAGCAAGGGCTAAAGAGTGTCGGAGGGTGCTTTGTAGGTTGCTTACAAAGTCCAGAATGTTAGTTCCTGGAGAGGCGTAAACCCCTCCCATTGCTGCTTCACCAACTGTAATGGCCCCTTAACCTCGTGACCATACACAAGTTCAAATGGTGAAAACCCTAAACTGGGATGTGGTACAGCCCTGTAGGCAAACAGCAACTGCTGCAACACTAGGTCCCAATTATTGGAGAATTTTTGATGAATTTTCGTATCATGGCCCCCAAAGTTCCATTGAACCTTTCCACCAGGCCATTGGTTTGATGGTGGTACGGGGGGCAACCAAGTGATTCACCCCATGAGTTTCCCACAGTTTTTCCATGGTCCCTGCCAGGAAATTAGACCCTGAATCTGTAAGGATGTCGGAGGGCCAACCTACCTGGCAAAGATGTCTGTTAGGGCCAGGCACACAGTGTTAGCCCTGGTGTTGCCTAGAGCTACTGCTTCTGGCCATCGGGTAGCAAAGTCCACTAAAGTCAGTACGTACTGCTTTCCTCTGGGCGTCTTTTTGGGAAAGGGCCCAGAATATCCACAGCTACTCGCTGAAATGGGACCTCAATTATGGGGAGTGGCTGGAGAGGGGCCTTGACCTGGTCTTGAGGCTTTCCCACTCTTTGGCATACCTCACAAGACCGGACATACTTGGCAACGTCCTTGCCCATCCCCTCCCAGTGGAAGGACTTCCCCAACCGGTCCTTGGTTCTGTTCACCCCAGCATGGCCACTGGGATGATCATGGGCTAAGCTTAAGAGCTTCCCCCGGTACTTAGTTGGAACCACCAACTGTTTTTGCGGCTGCCATTCTTCCCGGTGTCCACCAGAAAGAATTTCCTTGTATAAAAGTCCTTGGTCTATAACAAACCGGGATCGATTAGAAGAGCTGAGAGGCGGTGGGGTGCTCCGTGCCGCCGCCCAAGCTTTCTGAAGGCTGTCATCCGCTTCCTGCTCAGTCTGGAACTGTTCCCTTGAGGCTGGGGTCACCAGTTCTTCCTCAGACTGTGGACTTGGGCTTGGTCCCTCTGGAAGCGATGTAGGTGATGGGGTTGTTTCCGTTGCTGGTGAACCGCTCTCCGCTGGTGCACCTGAGGGTATTTCAGGCTCTGGCTGAGCCTTTTGGGTATGGCTCTTTGCTTCTGCCAGTTCTGGCTCGCTGGCGCCCTCTGGCGTTGAGTTTGAAGATGGAGTTGCACTTGCTGGTGCTGGTTGCTGTTCCAGTTCCGGGCCTGGGACTGGAGATGCTGTGGCTGTTTCAGTGGTAGGCATGGAATCCGGGTCCACTACCTCTGTCTGGGTCTCTGGTAACACAGACGGGGCCTCTGTGGACGGCTCAGGAACAGGAATGGGTCTGGAAGCTTGCCTGGTTTGGCTACGTGTAACCATTCCCACTCTCTTGGCCCGCCTCACCTGGTTGGCCAAGTCTTCCCCCAGTAGCATGGGGATAGGATAATTGTCATAGACTGCAAAAGTCCACATTCCTGACCAGCCTTTGTACTGGACAGGCAGTTGAGCTGTAGGCAAGTCTACAGCTTGTGACATGAAGGGGTAAATTGTAACTTTGGCCTTTGGGTTGATGAATTTGGGGTCAACGAAGGATTGGTGGATAGCTGACACTTGTGCCCCCGTGTCTCTCCACGCAGTAACCTTCTTTCCGCCCACTCTCAAATTTTCCCTTCGCTCCAAGGGTATTTGAGAGGCATCCGGGCCTGGGGATCTTTGGTGTGATGGTGGTGTAATGAATTGCACTCGCATGGTGTTCTTGGGACAGTTGGCCTTGATATGTCCCAGTTCATTACACTTAAAGCATCTTCCATCTGATGGGTCACTGGGCCGAGGTGAGTTACTGGAGACTGGTGAGGTTGAAGGGTAGGGTATCTGTGGCTTTACTTGGGTGGTATGTGGGGTCTTTGGCTGTCCTCGGTTGTAGGGTTTATGGTCTGTGTGCCCCCTGGGGTAATCGTTCCCCTTGACAGTAGCTTTCTTGCTTTCTGCCAGTTCCATCCATTTGGCTCCAATCTCCCCCGCCTCAGCGATATCTTTGGGTTTCCATCTTGTATGTACCGTGTGATGTCTTCAGGAACACCATCCAAGAACTGCTCCATTTGTATGAGGAGGTTCAGTTCTTCCAAGGTTTGAATGTTGTTTCCTGTTAGCCAGGCCTCATAGTTTTTTGCAATGTAGTAGGCGTGTTTGGGAAATGACACCTCTGGTTTCCACTTTTGGGTTCTGAAGCGCCGACGGGCATGATCTGGGGTTATCCCCATTCTGTATCTGGCCTTGGTTAGAAAAAGTTTATAGTCATTCATTTGCTGCTTAGGCATTTCAGCTGCCACCTCTGCTAAAGGTCCACTGAGCTGTGACCTCAATTCTACCATGTACTGGTCTTCGGGATGCTGTACCCAAGACAGGCTCTTTCAAAATTTTCCAAGAAGGCCTCGGTGTCATCACCTGCCTTGTAGGTGGGAAATTTCCTGTGCTGTGGAGCAATAATTGGCGCCGGGTTGTTAGGGTTGGCTGGCACATGCAGCCCAGCTTTTGCCAACTCCAGTTCATGTTTTCTCTGTTTTTCCTTCTTCATTCTCTTCCATTCTTTTTGTGTTTTTCCATTTTTTTGGTGTTTTTCCATGTCTCGGCGGTGGGCCGCTCCTCTTCTCTGCTTCCTTCTGTGGGCCAACTCTTCTTCTGCTTGTTTCCTTCGGTAGGCCACCTCTTCTTCTTCTAGTTTTCTTTGTGTGCTGCCTCTTGGCTGCCTCTTTGGCTGCCTTCTCTTTGGCTGCCTGTTCTCTTTTCTGCCTCTGATTGTTCTTCTCTTTCTTTCATCTCCATTTCCAGTTGTCGCCTGTGTTCAGCTTCTTTGATTTGTTCTTCGGCCTCAATTTTTGCCTTAGAAGTCATGGTTCCTGTTTTCTTGTGTTGGGGTGCCCTCCGGTGTTTATCTTCTGAACTGCAGGTTCTCTGTTGCCTCCTGAAGTCTGCCTAGCAACAGTGCTTTTTTCCCTTTCTCTCTCTAGCTAATGTTCAATGAAGGGAAACCAGAAAAACACTTTATTTGCATGCATATAAGTGCTGGTACTTGCCTCCTAATGGGAGGGCTATTGCATGACAAAAGACCCTTAACAGTTAATGGCCTTGCTTAACATGCAAGCACAAACTGCCAGAGAGAGCAGAAAAAAAAATTCTCTCTGGTTCCCTTTTAAAACCAACTGTTCTCTCTCTGCTAAAAAGCCCTTAGCAGAGAAAAGAAATATAATATTCCTACTGGCTTCTGGATTCTGTCTATCCCACCAGCTGCCACTCATGTCATAACCTTAGTCCCAGATTTGGACCTTAGCGTCCAAAATATGGGGGTTAGCATGAAAACCTCCAAGCTTAGTTACCAGCTTGGACCTGGTACCTGCTGCCACCACCCAAAAAATTAGAGTGTTTTGGGGCACTCTGGTCCCTCTGAAAAACCTTCCCTGGGGACCCCAAGACCCAAATCCCTTGAGTCTCACAACAAAGGGAAATAATCCTTTTTCCCTTCCCCCCTCCAGGTGCTCCTGGAGAGATACACAGACACAAGCTCTGTGAAACCACACAGAGTGAATCCCCTCTCTGTTCCCAATCCTGGAAACAAAAAGTACTTTCCTATTCCCCCAGAGGGAATGCAAAATCAGGCTAGCAATCCAACACACAGATCTCCCCTTGATTTCTTCCTCCCACCAATTCCCTGGTGAGTACAGACTCAATTTCCCTGAAGTAAAGAAAAACTCCAACAGGTCTTAAAAGAAAGCTTTATATAAAAGAAAGAAAAATAAGTACAAATGTCTCTCTGTATTAGATGATACAACACAGGGTCAATTGCTTAAAAGAATATTGAATAAACAGCCTTATTCCAAAAGAATACAAATCAAAGCACTCCAGCACTTATATTCATGCAAATACCAAAGAAAAGAAACCATGTAACTTACTATCTGATCTCTTTGTCCTTACACTTAGAAACAGAAGACTAGAAAGTAGAACTACTTCTCCAAAGCTCAGAGAAAGCAGGCAGCCAGAAAACAAAGACCTTAGACACTCAAATCCCTCCACCCAAAGTTGAAAAAATCCGGTTTCCTGATTGGTCCTCTGGTCAGGTGCTTCAGGTGAAAGAGACATTAACCCTTAGCTATCTGTTTATGACAAAAGTACACCCAAGAACTGCTTTCCCTTTCTTGAATCTTTGTTTGATAGCTCACTTACAGTCTAAAGATTGACTAAACTCTGTGATAACCGTGAGCTACAACCTCAGCAACGAGAAAATTGGATGATGGTCTCTGCCTGTAGATGCATGTTTGCATTTTGTTTTAAAGCAAACTCCTTCCTCAAGCTGACAGTAAACCTACTAATTAATTCTTGCTATTATTGACAGTAGACCTATAGGAATTGGCAACTCTATTAATAGCAAGCAGAATGAAGAAAGGAATCCATGTTTGCTCACCGTTGGGAGAGGGGGAAGCATCTTGAGAAAAAATTAATCTTGACAGAGCTATACTTGAGTTTAAGCAGGAATTAGTTCTTCCAATGTTTAATATCAGGGAATAATGATGTGGCTAGTTTGTGATATTGGTCATGCATTATTAAACACAAAAGTCAGTGTCCCTGGAAAAACTTGAAAATGAATAATACATTCAGCTGAACATTATCAGCATAGGATTGGGAATAAAATTCATGAGTCTTAGAGGTGACTTGCAGAAGAAGAGAAATTGGGCATGTGCCCTTTTGGTTCTGTGTGATGTATAAAGGCCACATATGTGTGTGGTGTTTTTTAATAAAGGCTTTTTTTCCTCTCAAACTTTTATATTAGAATTTCAGATCTTGTTAAGTCTAGAAAACTTTGTTAACTGGAGAACAAATATCACAAGAGTTTAGACCAGACTTGACATTATCAATAGTTCTAGATAAAAGCCAAGCACATTTTGGAAGAAACCAAAACATCAAAGGCCCCTTTTTAATGCATAACAGGCTGAGGGGGGAGGGAGGGAGAAATTAACATACTTTCTAAAGGATCCCATGTGGTTTTACCTTTTAAGTTGACAAAAGAATGCAGCTACAAATAAATTAATAAATGGCCTTGAATCACTCTCAGTACTGGAGGTCAAAATATAATGTGGAAACGTAGGACTTGCTGTACTGAATCCAGTGACTTGTCTTTTACAGTATCAGCTTCTTCAGAGGAAGAGATTCTCTAATAGCCAGCTCTGGATACCTGCTCAGTGACAGTTTCCTCCTAATCCTGAATAGTTATAACTTGCTTATGCTTCGAAGTTTGAGGGTTTATATCCTCTCCAAAACTCAATTATTATAAATCTGAATATTCTTATCTGTATAAATATCTAGTTCTGTAATCACTACTAGACTGTAGGACCATCTGAAGTAGGTAATTGAAGAAATACTGTGAGAAGTCAAAATATTCTTATAAACTAATCCTGAAAAAGAAATCTTGCCATTCCCATGTAAAAATAAACAGCAGTTTGAAATATCAAACCTGATGTGATGTATGGATGATTATTAGGCCAAGGTAGGCTGTGCCTCCTCATGCCAATCTGAAATTTGAACAAGGAAAATAAATCAGATGAAGTTCCACAGATGAAGGCTGTCGAGATGTTTTTCATTGTTGTTGCTGGCATATGGTGACAGGTGGAGAGCTGAGTATCTATAAGGGTAATCATTACAGAGTGAGAAGCTCCTTTTCTTTTCTGAGGGGTTTATGCAAAGATTTACTATGCTTTTGAGTTGCATGTGCATATATCTCATAATTTCTGCTTTGAATCTGATGGTTTTAATTAGAGCTGGCTGAAATTCAGAATTTATGTCCTGTGGGAAATTGACATTTTGAATTGTTCTTTTGTCCTGGATAGGAATGAAGAGTTGAAATTTTTCATGGGAATTTTTGTTTCACAGGTAATTTAATTTTGGAAATATCAAAATGACCTTAACTAAATCTTTTATTTCAATAAGGTCAAATCGCTTATTTTGACTCTATCATTTTAACCATATAAGATATAATATTCAATGTTTTGACTGTGTAATATAAATTATAATATAAAAGTAAAAATGATGAAGTTGAAACAAATTGCTTTGACCTCATCAAAATAAAATGTTTTGATGTTCTTTTGTCTCAAATGAAAATGTGTTGATTTTAATTGACATGAAGCTTTTTGATTTTGTTGAATCAGGATTTTCTTATGGCCAAACTATTCTGTTGGGATTTTTTTGCCCAGTTCCAGTTCAAATGCATCCAAAAACTGAAAGCAAAAAATGAAATTCAAATGACTAAGTTAATCACATCTAAAATCTGTGGTGGCGACATTAAATTTCATAGGATTTTGATGCAAAGCTGAATCACCTTAGGTTCATTCAAATCTGTGTTTGGATTCAAAACTGAGCCCAAGTTCATTCCAAAGTTTAAGAATATTTCAATTAATCTGATCAAGGCACCGACTGTGGACCTCTGCTCTGCCAATTGAACTGAAGGAGTAACTCCATTTACTGGTGTTGGTAGTAGTAGGCTCTTAACCTTTTATGTGGGCCTACCACTAGAGAAGGCTGGATAGCAGACACTCAATCTGCATTTAATCCTACAGTTTCAATAATTCAGAATGCATTTTTGCCACAATGGAGTCCCATTTCCAAACAGTGAGGCTCCATTCTGGTACAAAAGTCCACTTTTATGGAACCAATTGCAGGATCAGGTCCATATTTATAATTCAACTCCAAAACCTGACAAGTTTGTGATTTTTTTTGTTTGTTTGTTTGGGGGGTGTTATAGTCAACACTTCAAAAGCAATAGAAATAATGAAAATACTATGCTAGCAAACTGTATTTATTTGAGTAAGACATAAAATTTTTACTAAAGAATATTTTATTGCTGATTTTAAAAAAAATACAAACCAACCCCCTAGATTATTATTTAAAATGACATTCCTGATGAAAGATGCATGCAGCAAACTGCACTATGAAAACATCCCCTCGGATCCAGCAGATTTTGATTTTATAATTTTTCAGATGATAAAATGAGAAGATGCCTTCAGCTGAAAAAATGGGATTTTTGCATTATTCTCAGAACTCTAAAAATTCTCTTCTAGACAGATCAATATGCTCAATATTGAGGCACGTAGGTAGGATCTGCCATTCAGCTTCTAAAATCTTCTGCCAGTTAAACTGCTCCCCGGACTGAAGAACAGGCTTTTGCTGTCGTCATTATGAAAAAGTCAGCTTTTATCCACAGCTATTTCACAGTGGTAATGAAGATGCTTCATATTCTCTGTACTAATAATTGGCAATAACTGGGATATCTCAATATCCAATTACCACACAGTGATCTTTTTTTTTAATAGTACCCATTGTATGGGGAAGTAAAGCATGCAGTAAACCTATGACATGAAGCTGGATTGTGCTCTTAAGCAGAAAAATCGTGGTGTGTGTGGGTCTCTGGGACAGCAAATCTCTGTAGTGATTCCCCCCAGGAAGTTCCTCCACAATCATCCTCTCTGGAGGCAGGGTTTCCTCTCCCCGCCCTAGAACAAGCCACCCTCAAACCTACAGCATATCCAGGAGTCTGTGCAGATCTCATCCTGAGTCACCTGTTGGAGGCCCTATGTCTCTGGTTTTGGATGACACTCCTCCAGACCCTAGAAGTAATTCTCCACTAGAGCGGCATTCTTAGGGACTCCCTCTGTTCATGACTGGAGGGTTAGAAACGCAATTAAATCAGGCATAATTTTCTCTTCTGTGAAATATTTATGGGACCAGAAATATGAGGGGCCAGCCCACTGATGCCTAGAACATCCCTTGAAATTTTGGAATTTTTTGAATGCACGTTTCAAAAGTGATTACATTAGATACAGACGAACAGAGAAATGTCATCAAGTTGAATGTAGGGACTCACTTTGCTTGGCCAATTATGTTATGGCAGGAGTCACCAGAGGGCATTGTTAAACACTATTCCACCTCTTTCTCACAGAATGTGAGCGCTGTTCAGTCTTTGAAGAAATGCTGTATTGCTTTGAAGTGCAGTTTCTTTTGGAGAATTCTGTGATGAGCAGCAAGCAACTTTGTTCTGTTCTTAATCTTTCTAACTAGTGTCAGTTCTTGAGATAGTTGCTCCCTGGCAACTGAGTATTGATGTTTTGACTGAGATTCCTGAAAGATGGATTTGCCTATGTGCTGTTTGTAACTTACCTCTGTTCAAGACCTGGGGTATACAATATAAACTAAAAAAAGTTACACTAAGAATAGCTGTGAATCCCCCATCAGTGATTTCTGTTCTAATGGGGAGGCCCTGACATCTGCCACTCCTAGGTAGTGTGGATCATACTTAAATGAAATAACATTGAGTTTTTTCTCCTTAGTGAAGTGATGTAGATGTGGCATTTTCACTATGTACTTACTATTTCATTTATAATTATTAGAGATGGTTGAAAAAAGGTAACCCTCTTTTTTTTTAAAACATTGACATTTTCCATGATGAAATTTTGTCAATTTCTAGACTTTTACAATTTTTACCATCTCTATGAGCTGTTTAAAAGTGAACAATCTTCAATTTTTCATCAGAACTTAAAAGAAAAAGGGTAAATATTTCAACCAGCTCAAGCAATCATTGAACTTTGTATACTCAGAAAATATGACAATTTACTTTTTTTAAAGGGTATTTAAATTCCAATAGGAGTTGAGGACAGCCTGTGTTCCTGTTGTGGAGTTAATGTTCCCATGGAATCTGGAACAGTCTGATAGGCTTATTTAGAAGCTAAATTCTGTCCTCAAATGTGTCCACAATTCCCGTTCCCTTCTGTGGGAGTGGCATGCATAGATGAGTGTGGAATTTGACCTATAAGGTCATAAGTAGAATTGCAGTCTGCATATTACTGTACTGAAAAATAGTGATGTAAAATGTACTGTATCTATTTTTATCTATCTCTTTACAATTTACCGACATAGCCCTCATCATCTTAGTATGTGAGCTCAATAGAGATCTGCTTCTGACCTGACTGAAGTCAATGGCAAAGCTCCCGCTATTCCATGGTGAAGGATGATAGAATAGAAGCTGGTTCTAATGTGTCTGCTCTGCTTCCTGTCCCAAACAGTTTCGTGTTTTGCTCTGATGATGATGAAGTGCAACATTCCTCCTTGAAATGTGCAGGGAACGAAATGAACAACCAAACCAGCAAGGGCTAACATGAAACAGCCTGTTGTGGGGTGGCACAGGCAAGCAGGAATCTTTTCTCTCAACAGTCATAACTGAATTTATCACATCAGTTAAACAACAACAAAAAATAACTGTAAGAACAAGTATCGACATGGCTTAATTGTGGCAAACATTCTGCGGGGAGAATATATCTGTAGGAAAGAGGAAACCTTTCGAACAGGAGGGCTAATGAAACAAGAGTGGAAACTAATCTTAAAAGGGCAGGGTAATGCATCTTCAGTGGTTGAACTAGTACATAAGATTTTCAGCTTTCCACAGTAATTATTCAGCTGCAACCTTCTCAATGCCTTTTCACTTCTTAATTTATTCTATGTTGTAAACACCTGCAGGCCCAGATGGCCAATTTATTCTCACAAGCTTGGCATATTTTGCAGTGCTAGCATGAGGTAAACTAATATTACAGTATGGAGTAGGTTTATTATTAAGAATTGCCAGCAATAAAATCTATAACTTTGCATGTCAAGGAAGTTGGGTGGGGAGAGGTGGAAAAGAAGAAATCCTTTTGAATCTTTTTAGAAGGCCTGTTTTAGGATTAGTTTTCTCCATTAAAAATAATGTCCCATGATTTGTACTTAAAATAGATTTGATGGATGCATTTAAATATATGCTGATGAGAGAGTGAGGTTTAGTTTAGGAAGAAGATGGCATTCATTGAAAATTGCAGGTGACTTTTAGATTTAGTGAAGCCTTATTTGAAGCTTGTTGGTTTTTCAAAGCTGTAAGATTGAAGTCTGCTCTCTCACAGAAAGGAACGGTCCTAAGGTTAAGGTACAGGGATGGAACTCAGGCAGTCTGTGGTGGCATCAAGAACTGCCCTAGTATGATCTGGTGAATGTTATTTCAGCTCTGTGACTCAGTTTCCCATCTGTAAAATGATAATGCTTCCTTTGTCTGCTTCATCTATTTAGATTATAAGTACTTTGAGGCAGGGACTGTCTCTTACTATGTGTTTTGAAGGGAGTCTGGTACGATGGTGCCTGGGGTATCTATATGCTACTGCAGTACCTGATGATAATGTGCCCTGGTTTAATGCTCCACTGACCTCAGTAGAGTCATTCCTGGTTTACATTGTAATAAAGAGGATCAGAATCAAGAGCTGTCTTCTAAACAAAACAAATTTATTTGCTCCTAACTGTGCTCACAACCATTAAAACAAAAACGAAAAGAGAAACTGAATGGCATGGGGTCAAAAAAAAGAGTTAGAAAAGGAGATCTATCATTACTACCTATCAGGATAAGATGTATACAGGCACTGAAGCCTTGGCATTTTGTTGTTTTTGTGTTCCGTACAGTCCTGCCCATTCTAACCTGACATACAAAATTAAGAGCATTAATAGAATCATAGGAATATATGACTGGAAAATAAGAAACTCCTTTCATTTGTTTTTGTTTTTTGTGTTTTGCACTTTTAGAAGCCTAAGAAAATGATGTCTGATTTTTTTATGGAAATTTACTTATGTGTATATGGATGTTAACTAGGTAATGCAATTTTTTTATGCAAGTGACAGGCCTGTAAGAAATATGTAGATTAGCCAGTCAGGCCAACAGCGCTCTGTACCTATTGGGTTTCCAGGAAGTGGGCGGGCAGAAGCCCGCCCAATGCTAAAGGATCCCCCCCAGCCTAAGGGGAGGAACTACAGTACCTCAAAAACTCAACTGATGTCAGGGGACAACTAATAAAAGAACAAGGACAGGAGTGCAGTCAGAGGGTCAAAAGAAGGGAGCCTGATGGGGACACCGAGCAGAGAACCCTGGACAATGCCCACTGCTCCTCGAAGGCATCAAGGGACCCAGTGTACACTGCCCAACGGAACTCTGCCCGGATATGTGAACGGACAGAGGATCAGAAACAAGCCCCACAGTCACATGAGTCTGCATTGGCCAACCTCCTCTCCCTGGTTGTGTAGATGGCCGTTTTAGCCAGGGCCAGGAGGAGATTGACCACGGGGTCCCATGACTTTGTGGGGCCATGGATAGGGAGTGCATAAAGAAGGTGGTGAGGGGAAAAGTGCAGCCAGAAACGTAACAGTATATTGGTGGTAGGTTTCACTTTTGCCTACATCTCTCCTTCTGTAGCAAACTGTAGAGAGAGACATTTCAGCAAGGGCAGTTTCCTCCAGATTAGGATTATCCAATCCATTGGCTACTGTAGCCACAGGTTTTATGAACCCCAAAATCCATCCCTTGAAAAATAATGTGAATAATGCATAATCACTAGGGGGGGAAATATAGTAACTGAAGTTCAACCTACATGGTTGATTTGTATCAGTCACATTTACAAGGATGTCTTTGTAAAAGTGCTAGATACTTTGAAAAGGTTTCCCTTCACTGTTCTGGAGGCTCAAAATTGTTGACACTGCCCTAACTGGGCAGTTAAGGATTCCCCCTCATATGTGGAAACAGATAGGAGCTGTAAGGCTGACATAGATTCCTGATACTTCCCCCCTTGCAAGCTCCCAACGTAGAGGGCCTGGGCAAGGAAAGGGGTGTGACTGGTACATTCCAGAAGTTCTTCAGTGGCATAATGGTCCCATGGGGCTATCAGCCAGCACAGACTAGAGCAGATCTAAGGCTGCACTAACTTGTCCCAGGGTAAAAATTGGCAGCTTTGGCACTGGGGCAATTTAGTGATTGTATACAATCACCTTTACCCCATATGCCCTCTACTCAGTGCAGTTCAGTTGGACCTGATGAAAAAACCCACTAACTCTTGTTTAGCAGGACCATTTGAAATATTTACAAGTGCCTTCTATTTAGCTCCCAAATGAGAGAGAAATCTCTTCTCAGAGAACATCTAAATATAAACAGTTGATTGTATACTGATTCACGTGGCTGGTGGGAAAACAATTGTTGTTGTTATTTTTTAAAGATCCATCTCTCTCCTTTCCTCTGTGAAGCTCTTGTCAAGTAGTTGCTAGTAAATGGAACAGGCGTGAGGATGATTTTTTGGTTAATGACAGACTTTTTGGACAGGTAAATGGGGATTTTATTCTTTTAAAGAAAATGCTTTGTTTTGGAAGTAAATTCTAGAAGGCCAGACAACTTACTTTTCTCATTGACATTCATTGCACTTGCTAGAATTCTTCACACTTACTCTCACTAGAAAAAATCATTACATCCCTAATGTCATTTAACTCAAATTTGCAATAAAAATAATTTTTTTTGTTTATGGTTTTCTCTGTGCTAAGTTACTTTCCTAGTGTAACTAGATATAAAGCTGCATTGATCTACCATCAGCAAAGGCTACATCCACTAAATCAATAGGAGAGCAGGTGTTCAGCATCTCTGAAAATCAAGTTCTCCAGGTCTAAAGCTTGGTGTTCACAAAGGAAAGGACTCAACACTGATGGATGCTTTTGCAGATTTAGGTCTTACTTTCTGGGTGTCTCAGTTTCTCTTGAAAATAAGCATAATGATACTTCCTTACCAGATCTATAATAATGGAAATAAGTTCATTTAGTGTTCATCAGGTTCTCAGAAGCTATGATAATGCAAATCATTGAAAATATAATATAATAATTAATATATGTGGTGTTAGAGAAATAGGAAGTGGCCTTGCTGGATATAATCAAGGGGGTAGATTCTGATTTCACTTAGGCCCCAATCCTATAGAGAGATGCTTCCCAGCAGACACTTGTTCCTATGTGGAACCCATTGAAGTCAACAGAATTTTGCTGGGAGTGGATAGGGATCCATCGGCAGCCAGGACTGGAGCCTTATTCTGTTGTAATTTCAGAATAACTCCGCTGGCTGGGAACAATGTACAAATGTATGACTGCTGCCATCCAAGGCCACACACCAGGGATTGGACCAGGGAACTCCAGAGCTGAAAGCTTGAGCTAAAGAACCAAGTTTTCATGCTGAGAGCTGTAACAGACCCATGTACTCTTTGGATTGGCCAAAACGGGGTATATGTAACACACCGTAACCAGTGTGCAATACATGAATTTCCCACATATAGAATTGTTGGTATTTAACCATAGATGACTACTGAATGAATGGAAATGAAATGTTCTTCCAAAAAGAGAGAGAGATTGTTTTCAGAACAGTTATAATGAGAAAAATGCACTATTTAATATAGCGGATCAGTATGTTTCAATTAAACCATATGAAGCTAGATGCTGCAATTTAATTATAACAATGCAATTAATATCTTTCTGTATGTTTAATGCACAATATACAGTTCCTACTTAAGAATAAGTAAGAAACAGTGTTCACTTTTTTATTTAATAGAAATATGTTGTGTTTAATATGCTAAGTGGGGATTTGCAACAGAAAATTGAAGTATCATTTTTTCCAGTTCATTAAGATTTGACTTTTAACTACTGTTCCACAATAGATTAGTTTAATTATATGAATACCAAGGTCTCTGAAGGCCAAGCACATTCTTTCATGTAACCTTACACTATCCATAATAAACAATTTGCTTTTGTCCAACGATAATAGGAGCCTCTCAAGTGAAAGACTCACTGCTCTTCATTTGTCTTGAAATGTGAAATTCTCTACTTGTAAATTGAACATTCCTTGGACCCTTTTCATTAGTAGCATGAAGCATATATGTTTTTTGAGTGATAGAAATTGCACATCAAGTGACAATCTTGTAGGCAAGATTTTCACACTCCATTAAGAATAAAATAAATTATACCATTTTCTCAGCATAATCCATGATAGTTATAAAATCATCCATGAGGATTAAGCATTTTGTGGTTTTTATTGAATAGTATCATTATAAGGTAATAATTATAGATGCCAATGACTACAGCTGGGTGAGTACCACACTTTGGTTTGGTTTGGTTTGGGATGGGGGACTACAGTTAGAACTTGACATCACAAATTCTGAGAAAATGATTGTATACATTTTCAGTTTTCGCTGTGCCTCAGGGCCTCACGGGGTATACATCAGATTTTCAAGAAAGGGTCCACAAAAGGGAGAAGGATTAGTATAATCTTATTCCAAAGTACTTTAGTAAAAGTTACAAGTGCAATGCAAGTAAACTTAAGCAACATAAGAGGTGAAAATGACTTCAAATGTACAGAACTTACACATACACACTGAACTGAGTATTCATCTATGTATATTCAATATATGTGAATATGGTTTTGAACCGGATTTCACACCTCTTCCCAGAGTGTGTTTCATGTACCTGGGTAATAGATGAGACGATTCCATGTTTGTAAAACTAATTTATCAATAGAAACATTTACAGAGATGCTGCAACTGCAGCTAGCATTCAAGTCATGTGCATGCAGACTGATCATCTGGTGCCTTCTCCAATGTCTTTTCTCTTGGAACTTGTGCTTCTCCCTCCAAGTTACATGCAGATTCTGCGGAGTGCACTACAGCTCCTTTGCAGACTGAAAAGAGAGAACCTTTAAAATTGTTAGTCAAAATTCATATTGATTTCAGGGGAGCAGAGTTAGTCTAATGTCGAATGTTTTTGAAAACCCTGCTCTAAATTTTCTTGTTTGGCACCTTTTCTTTACTCAAGTACTCCTACGTGCAAGACAAATGGAAAGAGGTATGTAAAGGAAACAATTTCTACAAAATAATTCAGAGCATGTATTTCTAAATCCACTTTCACAATCCGTTAAAGATTAGAGCTTTCGTTTTGTTGACGAATTCTGTACTGTGAATTATATTACAAATCTCAGCTCCTTGGAGCTTGTAATATTGAAACTGATAAGATGAATTCCCAAATGCCTATACTTGTTTGTTTGTTTTTGTGGTTCAGCTGTAATACTTTTGCGAGCATAGCTTATAATATTGGGTCAGCGCTCTGGTGATTAGAGGCTGACCAGTGAAGTGAATGTAAAAAGCCAACTTTCAGATATGTAACAGAAATATCTGTAGTTTATAGGGATGCGTCTAGTTTGAGGTAGAAAGGGGGACCTTCAATCTTCCAAACCAGTCTCTTTTAGAAGTCTCTGCCTTATTAATGTTTCACACTCTGTTTAGATGAAGGTCTTGATTCAGGAAAGTATCCCTACTCAGGGAAGCACTTAAAGACAGGCATAACTTTAAATGAGAAATCAGTGGAACTTAAGCATGTACTTGCATGTTTTCCTGAAACAGAGAAATGCTGTGAAATTTTTGATGAGCCCTTTGCTTTCCTTTGATGCTATCCCTCTCCTTTCTACACAATCAGATTCCTCTGAATGCCTGCCTGCACTCCATCAGTCCCTGTTGGACTTTGGTCTCTGGGCTGCTAGACTTCTGCCTCCTAAGCCTGTACTTAATATGAAGTGTTTCTTCACTGCATCCCGAACCTTTTGTAATGCACTAGTCGGGGAGTTGAGTGAACCTATCATACTAATGATTATTTTATGAATATACCACAATGAAAACTAATACCATTGATGTAATACAGAAATATTGTTTGTTTGTGAGGATGTCTGCTTAATTGCAATGGGTTGCTGGCCCATCATTTCCTGAAATACAGTTAATAGCCTTGAATACAGGCTTTCCAGACACTTCTACTGCCTTAACACATAGTGCTGGAAGCTGCTTTCTTCATTTATATGTGCAGTTAAGGTGCAAGTGCAATTTTTAAAGGACTTGATATGAAAAAGGGCCTTTAGCTTAGTGTTTAGTGTTTGCTAATGTTTTCTGTCAACTTAAAAAAAAATCAAAATCATGGGAGCATTTAATTCTTTCCAGTCTAAGCAAGAGATACTCAGACTAGAAATAAGATTTTTTTTTTAACTAACCATTGGAACAACTTATCAAGAGCAGTAGTGGATTCTCTATCACTGTAAAATTTTAAATCAAATTTAGATTTTTTTCTTTAAAAAATGCGCTAATTCAAGCAGGAAATAATTCAAGAAAGTCCTCTGGCATGTGTTATGCAGGAGGTCAGATTAGACTATCACAGTGGTCCCTTCTGGCTTTATAATGTATGAAACTGAAGCTCAATGAGAAAACCATGGCCAGTCTTTAAAATTTAATTTATCCTGTCTATCTCTTTAGGTTTTTAGACCACATTCATCACTGTAGTATCTGGCCACCAAAACAGTATCAAATTAGTCCCCAAACATTCTACGTTGTGTGTAAAGGAGATGATGTGAAACCCCGACTATTGAAACAAATACAAATAAAGCCTGAGCCTGAGCCTACTGGAGAGTTTTGCCATCAGTGGGAGTAGACACATTGTTTCTAAGTTTAATTTTTAACCTGGAACAGATTTTCCAGAAGACTGTAACATGTTGGGTGTTAAACTCTTGAAAATCTGATCATACATGTCACAATGGGAGCCACTGAGAACCTTTGAAAATCTAGCCCTGAGTCTCTTAAAATCTGGTCTTCAGGGCTAAAGCCTTCGATAGCATAAACTAGCATGCCTCCACTGACATCAGTGCACTGGTTTATACCAGCTGAAGGTATATGAATATGCAATATTACTAATACAGCAAATAAAGAGTAGAAAGGAGAATCTATATACTGTGCCACCAGGTATTCTAACATTTTATTTGATGGAGATTTAATTAAACAGCTGACAGGTGTATAGAATTGGTTCAGTATGAGATAATTGGTCTTCTACTCTCATATTATTGGCAAATGTTTTCATTTGATTTATACTCTATGAAATAATTACAGGGCAACATTAATCTTGTGCTTCTCACGCCCCCATTTATTTGCCTCTGCTCAATACCATGCAGCAGCTTTCCATCTGTCAATGTCTGTTTCAGTTCAGTAAAGTGAAAGTTAATGGTATTACCACTAGTAGAGCGGGCTGTGATGTGGCAAAAACATGTGCATAACTTCAAACATGTGGCTGGTACCCACTGGAGTTAATGGGACTACTGGCATACTTAAAGTAACATGTGCTTAAGTGCTGTGGTGGACTGGGGCCTCAGGAAACAGTAGGTCATGTCATTCCATGAAGACCTTACAACATGGAATTCCCTGTTTCTGAATCCCCCATTTTCTCAGATCCCATGCAGTATCCCATGTGCGGTCCAGGAGCCATGTTTCAGGATGGGATAGGGTTGACAGAGATTCAGCCTATCCCCTGCAGCAGGTCACAGCTATATTAACTGTTGTGTGGCATTCCCTTCATCCCTTCTCATTCTGCTCATTCACTGAGGCTTATTGGCCGTACTCTCTCTCTCTCTCTCTCTCTCTCTCTCTCTGAAGGCCTGGATGGGAACAGGTCCATTTGAAAAAAGGCACTTGGAGTCACACAGAAAAGAGGTATATGTTTCTCCTCTGTCTTGCCAACATCACCTAGACTGTGTGTATGAGGCAGGGGAAAATAAGAGAGATGCCAGGAAGAATGAATGAGGAAGCAAATGTTCTAATTGGTGTCTTTTCTGTCTTCTGCAACCCAAATTGTGTATGTAAGAACATAGGGTTAGTTCAGGCTGCTCAGAGCACTGTTAGCTGTTCCTCTGTTCTCTGCAAGCCTCCCATTAGGGGGCGGTCAGAGCAAGTGGTGACAGTGAAGCAGGGGTCATTGTGACATTTCCCAGGGTACCCAGGGTTCTGAGTCACCTCGCTGCCACCTGCCCTTAGCATGAGGAAGCCATGTCTATACCCACCATGAGTCTACTCCCTGAGTCCAGCAGCCATGGGCAACACAAGCACTCCCCTGTCAGCCTATGCACAATCCAATAGGCACAATCCAAGCCCTTCAAGCAACTCCCTGGAGTATCCAGTTCCCGTTCCACTGGACACAGATTTCTTGATCACTTATTCACAGATTCCCTGCTCCCAAAGAAGCAGTACTTCCCTGCTTACCAGTTACACCTCCAATCACTGCTCCACTTAACACACAGCACTTAGGTAAATGTATAGTGAAAACAAGCAAAAGTTTTATTTAACAGAGGATAGAAATTCAACAAATAGAAATATTGGAATCAAATGGTTACCTATAAAATAAAACTGTAACATGCATTCTAGAGCCTAGACCTAATTAACAAGATAGTAACGTTAAATTGCTCAGCAGCATTTTCCAGCCAGGCAGGCTCTGATTCCTTTTTCCAGGAGACCAGCCATACTGTCAGCTTGTCTTCTTTGTGAAATGTCCTCTATGTCTCCTTGCAATCTCCTGATGTACCCAACTTATCCTTTGATCTTAGTCAATAAACTGGACATCGTCCTGCTTTGTGTTCCTTTCTGTAGATATTGTGATCTCTGGTCAATTCCACAATCTTGATTAGCTGATGGCTCTGTATGCAATACACTTACTTACATTGTTAGGCTCTCAATGACCAGATATAAAGGCAAACTTCTACTGCTCCCTGCATGAACAGAACCTGTCCAAGGCATGTCACCTCCTGGGCCCTCCCTTGAACTTCAAGGTTTTAAGAACATAATTTCTAGTGTAGATACATAACTTCTAAGATATTATCTGTAGATACACTTCAAAATGATGATGATGACCTGGGGTCTACTGGCTCTTGGTAGAGACCTTACATGCCACCCTTTGGTGAATTATTGTGCATATTCTTGTCTCAAGGGATCCCTGTAAAACCTTATGACCCCCTGTACTCTACCAGTTAGCACAAAAGTTTTCTGGGTCACGGCTATACAGCCATTGAGTGGTCTGGCTGATACTGATGTGGGGAGGGAAGCCTGCGTGAATTGTGGAGGGTAAGACCCTCTTCCCATCAGTTTTAGGACACACTGTGATTCCTCATGAACCTCAGTCACCAACTGTCTCCCCTGCATTGCAGTCTTGTCAGCTGTGACATATTTGAAAATGTAGTGCAGGAGGTCCAGCTTTTGCCAGTTTATCCTGCAGATGTTTTAGGGTACGTCTATACTACAGGATTATTCTGATTCTACATAAACCAGTTTTGTAAAACAGATTGTATAAAGTCGAGTGCACGCAGCCACACAAAGCACAATAATTCGGTGGTCTGCGTGCGTCCATGTACCAAGGCTAGCATTGATTTCTGGAGCATTGCACTATGGGTAGGTATCCCGTAGCTATCCCATAGTTCCCGCAGTCTCCCCTGACAATTGGAATTCTGGGTTGAGATCCCAATGCCTGATGGGGCAAAAACAGTGTCGCGGGTGAATCTGGGTAAATGTCATCACTCGTTCCTTCCTCCTTGAAAGCAACGGCAGACAATCATTTCGCGCCCTTTATCCCTGGATTGCCCTGGCAGACACCATAGCATGGCAACCATGGAGCCCGTTTTGCCTTTTGTCACTGTCACCATATGTGTACTGGATGCCGCTGACAGAAGCGGTACTGCAGCACTACACAGCAGCATTCATTTGCCTTTGCAAGGTAGCAGAGACGGTTACCAGTCATTCTGTACCATCTGCTGTGCCATTGTAAATTGGCGATGAGATGACGGTTATCAGTCATTCTGTAACGTCTGCTGCTGTCATGGGTGCTCCTGGCCGACCTTCGCTGAGGTCGGCCAGGGGCGCAAAGACAAAAATAGGAATGACCCCCCAGGTCATTCCCTCCTTTATGTTGTATCTAAAAATAGAGTCAGTCCTGCCTAGAATATGGGGCAAGTGTACTAGAGAACCAGTGTACCAAACAGCACAGCTGCTTCGGGTCAGATCCCGCAGAAATGATGAGCTGTATGCCATTCCAGGGGGTGCCCCTGCAACAACCCCACCCATTGCTTCCCTCCTCCCCCAACCCTCCTGGGCTACTGTTGCAGGGTCCCCCCATTTGTGTGATGAAGTAATAAAGAATGCAGGAATAAGAAACACTGACTTTTTAGTGAGATAACATGATGGGGAGGCAGCCTGCAGCTGCTATGATAGTCCAGGCAGGACATTAAATGGTCAGGGGGAGAGGACCCCAGCATCCTGCTGTTATGATAATCCAGGCAGTACAGAATCTTTTCTTTAGACGTGAAAGGGGGGGCTGATGGAGCTCAGCCCCCAGTTGCTATGATGAGGACGGTTACCAGCCGTTCTGTACCATCTGCCAGGAATAATCGGGAGTCATTCCTATTTTTACCCAGGCGCCCCTGGCCGACTTCACCTGAGGCCAGACAGAAGCACTCATGGGATGATGACAAGGATGGCTACCAGTCCTTCTGCATTGTACCATCTGCCACCGGGGAAGGGAGGGGAGAGGATGATGCTGTTCAGTGCCGCAGCACCGCATCTACCAACAGCATGCAGTAGACATACAGTGACATTGAAAAAAGTCAAGAAACATTTTTTTCCCCTTTTCTTTCATGGGGGGGGGGTGTTATTGACGAGATATACCCTAACCCACCTCGGACAATGTTTTTGACCTACAGGCATTGGGAGCTCAGCCAAGATTGCAAATACTTTTCGGAGACTGCAGGGACTGTGGGATAGCTGGAGTCCTCAGTCCCCCCTTCCTTCCTCCATGAGTGTCCATTTGATTCCTTGGCTTTCCGTTACACTTGTCACACAGCACTGTGCTGTGGACTCTGTATCATAGCCTGGACATTTTTTTCAAATGCTTTGGCATTTCATGTTCTGCAACGGAGCTCTGATAGAACAGATTTGTCTCCCCATACAGCGATCAGTTCCAGTATCTCCTGTACGGTCCATGCTGTAGCTCTTTTTGGATTTGGGACTGCATCGCCACCCGTGCTGATCAGAGCTCCATGCTGGGCAAACAGGAAATGCAATTCAAAAGTTCGCAGGGCTTTTCCTGTCTACCTAGCCAGTGCATTCGAGTTCAGATCGCTTTGCTTTCCAGAGCGGTCACAGTGGTGCACTGTAGGATACCGCCCGGAGGCCAATACCATCGATTTGTGGCCACGCTAACCCTAATCCAACATGGCAATACCGATTTCAGCACTACTCCTCTCGTCGGGGAGGAGTACAGAAACCAGTTTTAAGAGCCCTTTATATCGATATAAAGGGCCCTGTTGTGTGGACAGGTGCAAGGTTAAATTGTTTAACGCTACTAAAATCGGTTTAAACGCGTAGTGTAGACCAGGCCTTAGATTAATTCTTCTCTCCATACATTTTTATGCAGGAAGGGAACATGGCACCTTCATTTATTTCAAGTGACTAATGCTGATACTTTGCGCCACCGTTAACACCTTTAGCTTGAGAATCTCAAAGGGGGAGAGTTCCAAAGGCACAAATGGATGATAGGCCTCTCCTATTAAAATGCACGGGAGTTTTAGATGCCTATCTGCCATTTATGCCTTTGGAAAATCTTCTCCCATGTGGTTTATAGCCATTATTACTTAAGCATCAGCAAACCCTTCTGAGTTCCTACTCATGTGATGACTGCACTATAAAAGCAATACTGTAGATAGCTGCTCTGTACTGTGCTAACACAATGGGGCCCTGGTCCATGATCAGGACCCTTAAATTCTACTGTAATATAAATAACAATACTATACTATGTAAGCTTTTCTGGTTGTGGCCATGTCTACCCGTGTGTTTGGACAGCACCCAGCATGATGGGGCCCCAATCCTGACTGAGGAACTAAGCACAAAGCAAATAACTATTACTATCAACAGGATCAGTGTGGTCCCCATTTTACAGGTGGTGACACTGAGCCATAGAAAGATCTAGAGACTTGCCTAATAGCACACAGGAAGTCTTGTGACAGAGCCAGAAATAGAACCCAGTCTCATGCTTTAACCACAAGGTAAGCTCCCTCTCTGGTTTATTTCACTATGGTAGGAGGCTTTTCCCACACAGCCCCTCTGTTTTTCCTTTTCTCCTCCACTTAGACTTGCCATTTGTCCTCTCTATATATGTCCTTGGCATCCTCCTTGACACGTCTCAACTACCATCCCACATTTCTCAGTGTGTCTGCAAATCTCCCTGTCACCACCTCTGCAATATTTCCCAAGTAATTATTTTTAGTACTTAAGAAAAAAAAGTACAATAAAGTCATTTTAAGGGTCTTAAATCTTCAAAAGCAAGGACATTCAGAGTTAAGGCAGTCTCTGGGTCTGATTCTGACCTCAGTAACTCTGGTGCAAATCAGGAGTAATGCTAGTGAAGCTATTTGAATTAAACCAGTGTAAAAAGAGACTCAGACTCACAGACTTTAAGGTCAGAAGAGACCATTATGATCATCTAGTCTGACCTCCTGCACAACACAGGCCACAGAATCTCACCCACTCACTCCTGTAACAAACCCCTAACCTATGTCTGAGTGATTGAAGTCCTCAAATGGTGGCTTAAAGACCTCAAGGTGCAGAGAATCCTCCAGCAAGTGACCCATGCCCCATGCTGCAGAGGAAGGCGAAAAACCTCCAGGGCCTCTGCCAATCTGCCCTGGAGGAAAATTCCTTCCAGACCCCAAATATGGCAATCAGTTAAACCCTGAGCATGTGGGCAAGACTCACCAGCCAGCACCCAGGAAAGAATTCTTTGTAGTAACTCAGATCCCACTCCATCTAACATCCCGTCACAGACCATTGGGCATATTTACCTGCTAATAATCAAAGATCAATGAATTGCCAAAATTAGTCTATCCCATCATACCATCCCCTCCATAAACTTATCAAGCTTAATTTTGAAGCCAGGTATGTCTTATGCCCCCATTAATCCCCTTGAAAGGCTGTTCCAGAACTTCACTCCTCTACTGGTTAGAAACCTTCATCTAATTTCAAGTCTGAACTTCCTAGTATCCAGTTTATACCCATTTGTTCTTGTGTCCACATTGGTACTAAGCTTAAATAATTCCTCTCCTTCCCTGATATTTATCCCTCATATATTTATAAAGAACAATCATATCTCCCCTCAGCCTTCTTTTGATTAGGCTAAACAAGCCAAGCTCTTTGAGTCTCCTTTCATAAGACAGGTTTTCCATTCCTCAGATCATCCTAGTAGCCCTTCTCTGAACCTGTTCCAGTTTGAATTCATCCTTCTTAAACATGGGAGACCAGAACTGCACACAGTATTCCAGATGAGGTCTCACCAGTGCCTTGTATAATGGTACTAACACCTCCTTATCTTTGCTGGAAATCCCTCGCCTGATACATCCTAAAACTGCATTAGCTTTTTTAACGGCCATATCACATTGGCGGCTCATAGTCATCCTGTGATCAACCAATACTTCGAGGTCCTTCTCCTCCTCTTTTACTTCCAACTGATGTGTCCCCAATTTATAACCAAAATTCTTGCACTTTTCAGTATTAAATTTCATCCTATTACTATTACTCCAGTTTACAAGGTCATCCAGATCTTCCTGTATGATATCCCTGTCCTTCTCTGTATTAGCAATACCTCCCAGCTTTGTGTCATCCGCAAACTTTATTAGCACATTCCCACTTTTTGTGCCAAGGTCAGTAATAAAAAGATTAAATAAGATTGGTCCCAAAACCTATCCCTGAGGAACTCCATTAGTAACCTCCTTCCAGCCTGACATTTCACCTTTCAGTATGACCCGTTGTTGTCTCCCCTTTAACCAGTTCCTTATCCACCTTTCCATTTTGGTTTAGCATGATCTAACTTTTGCAAAACCATGTTGTATTTTGTCCCAATTACCATTGACCTCAATGTCCTTAACTACTTTCTCCTTCGAATTTTTTCCCAAGACCTTGCATACTACAGATGTCAAACTAACAGGCCTATTGTTACTCAGATCACGTTTTTCCCCTTTCTTAAAAATAGGAACTATGTCAACAATTCTCCAGTGGTACGGTACAACCCCTGAATTTACTGATTCATTAAAAATTCTTGCTAATGGGCTCGCAATTTCATGTGCCAGTTCCTTTAATATTCTTGGATGAAGATTATCTGGGTCCCCCGATTTAGTCCCATTAAACTGTTTGAGTTTGGCTTCTACCTTGTATGTAGTAATATCTACCTCCATAGCCTCATTCCCATTTGTCATCCTACCATTATCCCTAAGCTCTTCATTAGCCTCATTAAAGACTGAGGCAAAGTATTTCTTTAGATATTGGGCCATGCCTAGATTATCCTTAACCTCCACTCCATCCTCAGTGTTTATCGGTCCCACTTCTTTCTTTGTTTTCTTCTTATTTTATGGCTATAGAAACTTTTACTATTGATTTTAATTCCCTTTGCAAGGTCCAACTCTACATGGCTTTTGGCCTTTCTTACTTTATCCCTACATGTTCTAACCTCAATAAGGTAGCTTTCCTTGCTAATCCCACCCATCTTCCACTCCTTGTAGGCTTTCTGCTTTTTCTTAATCACCTCTTTGAGATGCTTGCTCATCCAGCTTGGTCTACAACTCCTACCTATGAATATTTTCCCTTTTCTTGGGATGCAGGCTTCTGATCGTTTCTGCAACTTTTGACTTGAAGTAATTCCAGGCCTCCTCCACCTTTAGATCCACAAGTTCTTCAATCCAATCCACTTCCCTAACTAATTTCCTTAATTCTTTAAAGTTAGCCCTTTTGAAATCAAAAACCCTAGTCCCAGATCTTTTTTTGTTTATCCTTCCATCTAGTTTGAACTGAATTAGCTCATGATCACTCGAACCAAGGTTGTCCCCTACAACCATTTCTTCTATGAGGTCATCACTACTCACCAACACCAAATCTAAAATTGCATCCCCTCTTGTTGGTTCTTCAACTACTTTAACTATCGCATCCAGGACAATCTGAGTCCTATTACTATTACTAGCACTTTGTCCTCCAGTCTATATCTGGGAAGTTAGTCTCCCATGATCACACAATTCCCATTAGTGTTTACTTCATTAAAAACATTAAAGAGGTGTCTATCCATATTCAAATCTAATCCCAGTGGTCTGTAGCACACTCAAAGCACTATCTCAGGGGATGCTCTAGTAGCTTTCTTTTCCAGTGTGATTTTTGCCCAGACAGACTGTCTTATCCATTCCATCACTTCTTATTTCTTTACAGTCTACCTCATCATTGATATACAATCCTACTCCACCATTTTTGCCTTTATTTCTTTCTTTCCTAAACAGCACGTAGCCTTCAAAACCTGTACTCCAGTCATGACTACTATTCCAGCATGTTTCTGTTATCCCTATAATATCTGGTTTCACTTCCTGTACCAATAGCTCTAGTTCTTCCATTTTGTTACCTAGGCTCCTTGCATTAGTGTAGAAACATCTTCAATTTTGCTGTTTTGGCTTCACTGACATTCTTCACCCAATTAGGCACAGACATTCTACGACCAGTATCACCTATTAGAATCTTATCTACAATACTCTTCCTGCTTATGCCCATTCTCATACTCTTCTGCTTTTAATCTGTCCCTTTACTTATGCATCACAGAGATCTAAACATGAGTAACCTTCAGTGCAGCAGTATATGCAATGTGGGATAAAATTCCTGACCCCAGTGGCTTAGGTTAAGGAAATTGTTCCAGCCATTTAATTGCTTTTTGCAGGTTTTGCAGTATCAGACTCTGTCTTCAATGACACTTGAACAAATTTTTGTGCTGTTTTGATGCAATTTTTATTTAATATAAATTATTTAAGTCCCCCCTAAAAGCTGCCTTTTTTTTCCAGTTAAGGTCTTATAAACTTCACAAGAGTTAGTTAATAAGCAATTTATATTTTATGTTTGCAGTGGCATAGATTCTCCACCAACCATGTTTAGTCATTAATTTAGTGCAAAGTGTGTGGGCCTTAAAGAAGATAAATAAGACTTGTTTACAAAAGTAATTTTCCTCATTGGTCATAACATTGTGGTTTCTCTGGGCCTATTTACAAAAGATGGTACCAACTAAGGGATCTGCATTTAAAACCTAATCTAATGGACTTTGGATCAGCTCCTAAGTGAACAGAGTTTAGCTCTCTTAAACTGGTGAACATGGTGTTCTCAGTATGTACAGAGAAGGGAATTGATTCTGATCTAAATTACACTCATGCAAATCAGGAGTGAAAACAGGCACAAGATCTATTGAAACTGGATAGTGGCATATTGAATACTGAAAATAAATAAACTGTAAATAGGATTGTATAGCTAGTTAAAATAGTTCATTATTATTGAACTTTTGAAGTTTGTCTTGTCTAGTTATATTAAATTTACTTTTTAAGGTCCAAGAATTCACATAAATCAGTATGACTGACTGACTATACGGAGCTGATCCTGAGAAATGGAGTGAAATTAATTAATAAATTGGTTGATGAGCTCATATTGGTGATTATTAATTATTAGGATTGTTTTCTGGACAGTCCAGGAATAACTCTACTATAAGAGCATCTTGAATAGTGTTTTTTGGTAACATACCTATGTAAGTTACTTTTTGGATTGTATTTGGCCTCAAGCAACAGCCATGAACTTTCCCTACATAATTGCTTTAGGGCCGTATAACTTTCCCTGCAGTGAGTTTTAATTATTCTGTGCTAATTAAGCAACTGTGAAAAATTTTCCCTTTGGCACAATATGAGCAAAGGTGATTCCATAAATTTCATAACATATGCAGATAAGCATCCATTTTTATCTCTTGAACTATTTCATGTCTCAATGTTCATTCAGTAGGTAGAATGAACAAATATAATTCTTAATGCCATAGTGTACACATAATATAGTGCTTATTTTTGAACTGTAATAACAAATTAACAAGACACTTCTGATTTGGTTGGAACTGTCCGCACTTGTGCTTTACTATATTTGCAGTCCTTTGTGAAGCTAGATGAAAGCTGTTGTCTTCAACTCTAGTCATGTTAGGAAAAGCCCAGATCAGGGAGTGAGTGAAAGTTACACAGGAAATGTAGAAATATTCTATGGACTACAACTGCAGCATATTGGGTTCTATTAAATCCTCATTATTTTAACTAAATACAAGCAGACAATGGATGATATGCTGTCAGTGTGTTCCTTGGCAGATCAAGGACGGTACATTACTGAAAGCTGTTATTGCATCTCTGACTTCCCATTTTACAAAGCCAGAGAGTTTGTATCACTCAATTTGTAATGTAATGATAATAGTCCTGTATTGAAAGGGGCAGAATTTGATTAAAGGGCGAAAAATGGGAATACATTTCTCTCATCTCTGATGGTGTTTCTCATGAGAGCCCATATTGTCCTCTGCTGATGTGGGTCAGGTGCTTCTCAGAGAAAAGAGAACTCTGGGGAAATAGAACTGAATGTGATTGTGAAGGAGAAGAGGTTACAAAATAGAATAAAAAGAAAGGAGATGGGGTCCCGGGGACAGGTTTTTTCTGGAAGACGTAGAGAAGAGAATAACCTGTTTGTGCATTGTGGTGCCCCTTTTCCAAGAAGAAGCAGATTTTAGGTCCTTGTAGTTCATTTTCCTGTTGAAGGAGAAACAGTGGCATAGAATCAAGCTAAGCACTAGTCAGAAAATGAGGGATGGGGGGATTGACAGAAAATGAAATTTTAATAAAAAATCTAAAAAAAGAATAAAGTTTCTGACCTTGAACAATCAAAACCTACCAAAACCAAAAACATTTTTCTTTGTTCAGTCAGAAATATTTGGTTTTCCAACAAGGAAAAAAAATCAAGCAGATGCTTTCAGATTTCCTCCCCTGCATTTAATAGAAACCCTAATTTTCAGTTGGAAAAAGCTACAATGGAAAGATTTTGATCAGTCCAGTCATGGTGTTTTCTACTGTAACTTTATTTACAAAATATGTACAAGTTCTGTTACCTGGAACAGAGATGGTCCCATACTGCATGTGTAACCCACACACCTTCTGGGTGTGATGTTCTGTCCCATCTAGTAGCACAGAGACGACTTTGAGACATTGAGTCTGCTCTACAGCCTTAGCTACGAGCCAGTTAACTTTTAACTCAGGAAGTAGAGGCTCATGTACTAAGCTCCAGAGGTCCCAGGTTTGATCCCACCCACCGACTACCAGGGTTTGTCAGCATTACAAGTGGGGGCTCATCCAGGATTCAGCTGGGAAGTCTCTGAAGCTCGAGATGCGCTTCCTCATCTAGGGAAAGTATGTAACCCACACACCTTCTGGGTTTGGTGTTCTGTCCCATCTAGTGGCACTGACATCACGTAGAGAGAGAGATTGAGTCAGCTCCTCAGCCTTAGCTCAGAGCCATATGGCCTTTAGCTCATGCAATAGAGGCTCATGCACCGAGGTCCCAGGTTTGATTCCACCTGCCAATGACCAGGGTCTGTTGGTGTTACACGCAAGTCCCTCTGGCACAAACAGGCACCAGTGCCCAGTCATCAAGAAGCTGCTGTCTTGGTCCCTGTCTCTCATGGGCTCTTCTACTTAATATTCTTTTCACATTTCCTGCCTCAACCCCATACCCTTTTTCCCCCTGATGGTCATAGTGCAAAATTGCTCATCTCGTGGCCTCAAAAGGTGGCCTCCTTTTATGAAGCTGCTCCATAAGACAGAGTAATCATAGAAAAGAGTAATCCCCCTTTGACTGTCTGGTTGCAGTTACTGCCTGGGTCCCATTAACTCTTTCTATGGAGAATTTCTTACTAAGCGCTTACATGTGGATGACTCATAACAAGCATGGCATTGCCAGCTTTTGCCATAACAACCGAATAGAAGGGAAAGAGAGAGAGAGAGATGGATTAGGAATGTGATTCTGCCTGAGAATGAGGAACATGAAAGAATCAGAGAAACATGGATGGAAATGGGCATTTTTGCTTTGCATTCATAGAATCATAGAATATCAGGGTTGGAAGGGACCTCAGGAGGTCATCTAGCCCAACCCCCTGCTCAAAGCAAGACCTAATCCCCAACTAAATCATCCCAACCAGGACTTTGTCAAGCCTGATCTTAACAAACCTCTAAGGAAAGAGGTTCTACCACCTCCCTAGGTAACCCATTCCAGTGCTTCACCACCCTCCTAGTGAAAAAGTTTTTCCTAATATCCAACCTAAACCTCCTCACTGCAGCTTGAGACCATTATTCCGTGTTCTGTCATTGGCACCACTGAAAACAATCTAGATCCATTCTCTTTGGACCCCCCTTTCAGGTAGTTGAAAGCAGCTATCAAATCCCCCCCCTCATTCTTTTCTTCTGCAGACTAAATAATCCCGGTTCCCTCAGCCTCTCCTCATAAATCATGTGTTCCAGCCCTCTAATCAATTTTGTTGCCCTTCACTCGACTCATTAAACATTAAAGTATTGCACCCATGGGATTTAGGCTCATAAATTCCTAAATCCTGATGAAAATGAAATTTAGGCTTCTAGATCAGTCCCTTTTAAATTCTGGGCCTTGACCCTCTGCTTCACCTTCCCATCTGTAAAATGTGGATTTCATTGGGATGTCATGAAGATAAGTACATTAAAGAATGTGGAAGCAACTCAGATACTATTGTAAGAGGAGCCATACAATTATCTCACAAAGAAACTGATTAGTGTACTTTAATTTTCCAAGATGAGATGAATATGAAAGCAAACAGACAGCGTAAACAGTGAAAATTAAATCAGATTATGAAGAAGAATTGTTTTAGTAATCTGGATTGCTATTTAGGTCACATAGGTGTTAGAGATGTGCAGACATTTAAATATCCACAACTCAGATTCACCTGCATATTTAGTGGCTGTCAATGTGTCATTGCAATGATGTGATCCTTATAAGGAGGGTCTGATGAAAGCAGAAGTTATTGGAATTATATTACAACACCTGGAATTCCTTTTGTTTCTAGATGAAGGCAAAGGTTCCAAAATACTTGTCCTATCAGTGATCTACCATAAGGACAGTATTTAAATAGAGACGACCTAAGATTGTTAAAATGAGTTAAGTAAAGTCATAGAACAATCTACATTAAGTATCCGTAACTGAGTCCAAATTTTTCCTCTGTATTACAAAGCTATCAATTATATAACTTCTTAATTTAATTAAGACCAGCTCCAACTAACGGGAAATCCCTCTTACAGTTAAAGCCACAGGTAAAAATATCTCGTGTCAACTCATTCAAACCTTCCCTTGACTTGACAAAATGGGTAAAGGAACTACAGAGTTAATCTGACACATCGTGCTTCCAAAGGTAATCTTACTTCAAGAAATCCATGGTGAATTAATTATGGACATTATATATCTATATAATCTGTGTCTGTGTGTGTCTGTATACACCAAATTGTTACATGACACACAGGAGACAAAACTGGAGGACACAGACACACACAATATATGCCCTCTAGTTTTGTCTTCTATGTGTCATGCAACAATTATTACACAGGTGAGATGAGTTCCCCTCCAATGGCAAAACACATAGGAGAGGACAAAGGAAGGAAAACTCCATGAGGTTTCCCTTGTTTAACCTCTAAATCATTCCATTGGTTTATAGGGCTTGCCATCTCGTAGAACAATCTGAGGGGATCCATAAAGATCACAAAGGCCCTGTGCATTGTTCTAGCATTGTGTCCCCAGAATTCCTCTTGCTAACTAATCATTACAGGTGGTTAGAAACCAGAAGTCTTCCCTTCCTCAGGAAAAAACAATTCAATTGGAACGAAAAGCCAAAATTTCCCATGAAAAAAAAATTCTGAAAAAATTCTATTAATTATTGAAACATTTAATTTTGATATGTCAGTTTTGTTTCAGTAATGTTTCAACATTATTATGTTATCCTTTTTTTAGCAGAGCAGTTAGCCAATTCTGGGGGGGTCTAGGTAGTTATTTCTGTTAGGAGGAGAAATTTATGAGGGAGTCAGGTATTTCTTTGATGCAATCCAGCTAATTTTGCAAAGAATGTACAAAGTCCTGTTTTCTTAAACACTAGGAATAAAACAACAGAAGGCAGTTGTGATGCTCTGTACCACAGGGGAACACCCTACACTCCCACTCCTTATAACATGATTATGTGGTATCCAATGCAAAGTTTGTCATGTTGGGTGTCTTCAGAAGGCTCATGATGCACTGAGCATTGTTATTATAGTAATTGTTGTTAAAGTTATGTCATAGGTTTTAATTTCATCTATATAGTTATGAGGCTGAAAATGCTTCCTCACAGTTTAAACAAGCCCAGACAAAAGTTCTCCAAAAGGAGAGGGGCAGTTCATACCTCATCAGGGCATGTATGGGACAAACCCAGCCCAGACTCACAGGAACAAAGGACGCTGGCCTAGGCAGCAACAAAGGATCTGTTGGACTCTCAAGTGAGTCATCCCCCTTCCTCTGGTCAGTTTGGGTCTACAATGAGGTAATGCTCACTTGACTCTGAAGTGGGGAGGGGCAAAGCAAAGAGGGAAGAAACAACATGATAAAAGGGAGAGACATTTGCCATGCTCTTACTCTCTCTTCCACCTCCATCTACAGACATCACCACCAAGCAACTGTAGCACTGATCAGTGGGGAGAGCTGGCTGAAGGGCAGCCAGCAGCCTGTGGTCAGAAGCATCTAAGTTTGTAAGGGCATTGAAAGTGTTAAGATCAGCTTAGAATGCATTTTGCTTTTATTTCATTTGACCAAATCCAACTTGTTGTTCTTTGACTTTTATAATAACTTAAAATCTATCTTTGTATTTAATAAATGTTTGTTTATTCTACCTGAAGCAGTGCATTTGGTTTGACGCATGTCAGAGACTCCTCTAGGGGTAACAAGACTGGTACATACCAATTTCTTTGTTAAAATGAGAAACTCATATAAGCTTGAAGCATCCAGCGGGCATATCTGCATACTGCAAGACAGAGGTTCCTAGGGTTGTGTCTGGGACTGGAGATATTGGCTAGTGTCACTCGGTTGCACAATCCAAGGAGCAGCGTACATGCCAGAGGCTGTGCGTGAACATCTCAGGAGTGGGTGGGTCTCACAGCAGAGCAGGGTAAGGCTGGCTCCCAGAGTCAAGGATTGGAGTGGCCTAGCAGATCACCAGTCCAGATAACACCACAGTGGAAGTGTCACCGGCACAGAGAGCAGGGTGTATGTGCGGCTTGTTACTCCAAGATGAGTTCACACTTTAAGCACTGATACTTATGATTTAAGTGAGTCTTAAGGGCAGTGGCTAAGAACAGTCCAGGAGGAGGCCATAGTTTTGTTGTTTTCTGTTTGTTTATTCTGGGTGAAGGAAAGCAGAAAAATGACTACCAGTGAGACAGCTAGAAACTAGAGCTGGCCATCCTGGAAGTGGCAGAGAAGGAAAAGGACTGCGAGTTTCAAATGGACAGGCAGAAATGAGGCTCAAAGAAGCAGCTGTGGCCAGAGAAACTATGGAGGCAGAGGCAGCCAAGGAGGCAGCCGGAGAGGAGGCTTCACACAGGAGGGCTAAGGAAGAAAAAGAGAGAGAGAGAGAGCGAAAACACCAACTGGACCTGCTAGAGAAGCAGAACCAGAACCCCCTGAGTCCAACGACTCCCATCACTCCAAAAATTCACAAATAAGAATACTTTTATGTCCTGCAATACAGTGAAGAGGAGGGTATTGCTGAATATCTGACTATCTTCGACAGGCTGTGTGTAATACATGAAATCCCTGATGATAAGAGTTCCTATCCTGCTTGCAAAATTAACTGGTAAAACTCGAAATGTATTCAATGGAATACCTATTGAAGATGCTTTAGACTATTATAAATGTAAAGATTCTGTTTTGCGAAGTTTTCAGATTACTCCTGAAACATACAGAGTTAAATTTAGGAATCTTAAGAGGGATATTGGTATGAGTAATTGGGAATATGTAAACAAAATGAAAGATTTGTTGGGAAAATGGTGAGGGGTAAAGAAGGTGGCAAGTTTTGAAGGAATGCTTCATCTTGTTGCTCAAGAGCATTTCGTAGACATGTGTAAGC